>NC_056732.1:883227805-883322805 GCF_019279795.1 Protopterus annectens
TGTCCATATAGCATAGCAGCGTACCTTGCATATTCATGAAGGTGTGCTCCTGTTCAACCTACACGGACATGAACCATGAACAAGTGCAGAGGGTGTATTCAAGTAGTGCATGGACATTGAACAAGGCCGCTGCACTCAGAAAGTGCCATACGGCACTTTCTTATAGGAACTGGAATAATATTAGAGAATTACTCTAATATTATATAAGTATTTCAGTGTCCGTAGACACTGAAATGAAATAAATGATCATTTCAGTGTCCACAACACTGAAATGCACATGGCATCAATAAAGCAATGCAGTGAAAGGCTGTGTGACACACCCCTGCATTGTAAAAGTGCTGCATGACACCTCCACAACCTGCTAAAGCAGGAAATGTGTACAAATGTACAAATAATGGGGGATAAATCCTTGAAAAGGGACACATCATACATATTCCCATCATGAACTTACAAAGTTGCTAGAAAACAGGTCATGCATTAGCATGAATTACCGAAGGATAGAAGACTGAAAGCAAACATATACCAATATTCCCTGACAGCAGTCTATGTGGAAAAAGGCACAAATAATGGGGGAAAACAATAAAAATATAAAAAAACACTTAAAAAGTTGATAGAAAACACATATGTATTAGCAGGAATCTGAAGGATAAATGCTTGAAAGCCAACTGTATGCCATTGTTTCCCAATTTCAGTTCTCAATGACTTATCAGAACACCATAATACTCACTTATATAACATAATAATATAATAATAATATTATATATTTTTTCTAGATTAAGGAATGTTTAAGCATAGCTAAGTGTGTGTGCGTGTTATGGCTCTCTGCTTACTATAACTTAAACATGCCATATGAGATAAATACAAATATAATGGAGAAGTTTCCAACCTGTGGTAGTGTAGTGGTTAGAATCCCAGCTTTATATGCAGGTGTTCACAGCTTGAGTACCAAGACAGACAACTTGCTTTTATAAGGGAAAGTAGTGTTAAAAATATTTTTGTAAACTTAAATTATGTAGCAACTGTTTTGGGTAGTGTAGCTCGTGTACAATGTGTGAGTGCATATAATATGTGAAACTACCCATGCACACACAAGTGCTCCATACAGTATAGTCACACCTCTTGCCAATGTAAGGAAAGCACATAGAGGGATGTCATGTAAAGTATATCATATACACTTAATAAATGAAGTCAGTCCTCTGATATATTTAAAAAATAAAAAGTGAGCAATGGTTAGCAATGCTCAGCTATGCTTAGCAAGTTTAACCATTGCTAAGACGTGAATTCTAAGCACCAGGTAGCTCAGCTAAGTCGATTTGCGCACTGTTAAACACTGCTCAACAACTTCCCCTTTAAGTAGTGTTAAATCCGGCTTAGCGGATTTGCTCACTGCTTAGCGGAGCTTCACCTTTTCAAAATGGTCCAATGACAGCAAAGGGTGGGAATATTGCACTATTTAAATGGCACAGATGGGAATACAGCCATAATCTGTTATAGTCCATCTGTGCAGATACAATGGCTGGTGTAGGAGAGGGAGTACACTTTTGTTAGCAATGCTGGAGCATTTTTGAGTCCAGGGTCATGGTTGGACTCCTAGTTAAAAAACACAATGAGAGACTGCTGCAGGGCCAGTACCAGGGCTCCCAATACAAAGCAGAGGCCTGAGACTGTTTCAAATGTGACCTCAACAGTGCTTCTGGCATCCCCCGGACTGGTGAGCAGGTACGCATCACTATATCAACCTCAGGCGTAATGAAGGGGGGCACTCTTGGACCAGTGGATCCAAGATGGATGGGCCCAGAATGCTCCAGTAGTGTGTAAGTATCAGTATCAAGTAGTCTGTAGCAAATACTAGCCTAAGAATGTGATAGACATATATGAATAATGTTTGTTTCTCTCAACTACAGCTGCAGCAGAGAGGGCTGTGAACATGGAAGTCCATGGTGACAGACTGCTGAGGCTGTGCTGACAGGCTGGTGAGTACAAATCTATTTTGCAGTATTTTGTTAAAATAGCTAAGAAGGAGCACATTGCTTACTGCTAGTAGGTATATTGTTACTGTGTGAGCTGAATAAATAAAAAAGTATGACTGACGAATATTGAAGTACAATAAAGACCTTTAAAAAACTGTTGTGTTTATTCTCGTATGTTGTTGTAGACATATATAGAATGTATACAGGCTCTTCACAGCAAATATGGCTGTGACAGCATACATTAACCGAGGTGCATCTGTGAACAAGCTGTTAGGAGAAAACATAGATGGTATAGCTGTAAAACAAGATATAAATGAAATGTGAAATATATACTGCACTAAGCTCTGAACCCTGAAGAGTAATATGGAAAGTATCAATGTGTGTACCATCCAGCATTGCCTTGTGTTAACCTTTGCTTTCCAGGTTGTAGTAATGGAAAGGAGTAATGCACAGTACAATAACTATCTGTCATGTATGCATCACAGAATTACAAGTTCAGACTGTCTAACCAAGAGTGTATAAGACAGAAACCACTGAAACAAGAAACAACAGTTCCCTGGTAGCTCAGTGTGATGAAGACAGCATATTTGTTACTTTTGCACACACAGACATGGTTCAAATCCAGGGAGTGGTACTAAGATGTTTACATATCTACAAACAAGGAATCAGGAATAAGAGATATTTTCCCCGCATGTGTTACAGGTAAGTAAATGTTGCCAGTAACTGTATGAAGGGTATACTAATAAGCTGTGTAGAACTGTACAATTGTCTCACCACATGCCTGCAAATGACAGCAGGGTAGGTACATACAATGCACACTCTTCCTGAATCATACCTCTCAACTGTACAGATATTCACTGAATGTGCAGACATTTGTCTCAGATTTATGGTCTGTTTTACATAAAGTAGTGGTGGCATGGTAAATCAGTGGCAAACCATTATAGACTGAAGTTAGAAAATAATGATAGACATACAAGTGTCCAGATGTCATAACCATCAGAAAAGCCATGAAAATGCAAAACCTGTTATTTTATCAACTTTCTAAGTTTGTAAGAGCAACATCTAAAAATTGTCCATATTTATGGTTGTGTGTCACACTCTTATGTATGGCTTTGTCCAGATGTCATGCTCTAAGAGGTTGAGAGGTATGTTTCCAATACATGACTCTCAAGTGTCACACTGTCACAGCTAGTGGTCACTGCTGCAAATAATTCTGGACACAGATAGGAAACCAGTTGAGGCATGCCAGTAGCACACTCACATAGCACAGCAGTTCAGGGAACCCCTCCTCTGCCAGATATGTAACCCTGACATGTATGATTCCCCTCTAGTCATGTTCCCAGAGTTGTCACAGTTTGCCTCATACCATTCCAGGCTGACATTTTAATAGGTATGTTTGTACTACAGAAGCTATGGCCATAGGTAGATGTAAAGTGAAGGTAGACCCATAGAGTATTGAGCAGTACTGTTGTAGAAAATAAAAGCATAAACAGTTGTTAATGGATTTCTGT
This sequence comes from Protopterus annectens, assembly GCF_019279795.1. NCBI lineage: Eukaryota > Metazoa > Chordata > Ceratodontiformes > Protopteridae > Protopterus > Protopterus annectens. Next base: position 883,231,287 of record NC_056732.1, read on the forward strand.
CCCTCTCCCCCCTCATCTGCATCAATAAGTATTACTCATATACTACAGGTATGTTGTGCTCCAACCCTAATTTTGGGACTTGTGTTATATTATTGTTAATATATTTGATTCCTTGCTTGTTAACATATCTTGTTCAAATACCATTGCTGGTGGCCTGCTGTCATCAATGTTACTGGCATTCTGTTATGATGCATACTATTGTTCTATTTATGCATATGTTCTGTTTGCTATGCAGCTGCTTCAAATTGGTTTTATGAGGTTAATTGGAACAGTCATGCATGCTGTTATAACTAATCTTGTAATGTGTTGTTCATGACTAATGAACATATTTTGTAAAACCTCAACACCATAGCGCATTTGGGAAGTCAGATTCCAGCAGATCATCCTGTCTCACCTCATCTGGCTGTGGCACCAGGCCCCAGCATGTCTGGGATCCAACCCAGATCTCCCTCATCATTGAGTGGAACTGCCACAGGGGATGGGGTCGCCTGCGAGCTAGCAAGGACAGGATGCTGTCACCCACAGTTAGGTCTGGTGTTTTGTGTGCAGTACCCTTCAATCCAAATTTGGAGAGCAGCTGCGCCAGATTGAGAGCTGCCTGGTGCACCTTCAGGGGCAGGCTGCCCCTCCTGTCCCGCCCCCAGCGCACCCATCTTTGGGGCGATGAAGGTGTAGTGGTGATCTCAATCTTACTGTAACCATATGGGGGCCCATGGGCTTCAGATTCCAAACCACCCTCCCCATTAAATGTGATTACCCCCTCATGTGTCATATACCCCCTGTCTGCTGTCTTGTCAGTCTTGTCTGTCTCCCTAGACAATACATGCCTACAATCCTTCCCCAACATCCTACTCTCATCTTAAAAAAAAGAAAAGGGTATCTGTCCCAAAAAACAGAACTCCCCAGACATAGCTGTCCATTTCGCACACATATCCACTAGACACGTAATCCAGTCCAAATGGCTTGACAACACATTTCTATTGTCCTCACCCCTCTTTCTGGGGTTTGAGTGTCCAAATTCACCTCCAAATTCTGTACAAATGCACAGCTGTTGCTGTATAAGAAATGGACAGATATGGATCTTCCCTACACCCGTCCTGCACATCCCTAGCTATCTTTCATATTGTTTTTCCCCTTGCATGCTCCTTTTTCACAACTTTCCTGTCACCCATTTTTCTTTTAAAGAAATTAGCATGAGCGTAAGCGTGAGTAAGAGTGAGTAAGTGAGTCTGCGCAATGCCAAGTAAAGCCAATACAGATTAAGCATCTCCACAGTTAACCGTATGATAGCATCGCCTAGCATCGCACAAACCCATGAAAACCTGCTTACAACTGCTTAAAACTGCTTTAATCACACTGTTTCCTTTAGTCTCTGTTCTGCCTAACAACAAAATAATCAGTGCTGCCAAGTCACAAACCAGAGCCCTATACACGATAGTCAGAACAATGTACCACTACACCATTTAAGCGGTAGAGATTAATGATGCTTTTTCCAACATATCATGCAGTAGAGTCATTCAACAGTAGGGAACCAATTCTGTAGAATCAGTCAGGTTTTGTATATATACATATATACATGTATATCTGTCTGGAGATGCATATATATGGAAAAATGTATACATAACATAAATACAGATATATATATATATATATATATATATATATATATATATATATATATATATATATGTATATATATATATATATATATATATATATATATATATATATATATATAATACACACACACACACACATATATATATATATATATATATATATATATATATATATATATATATATATATATATATATACTCATAACATGTAGTGGAGTCATACCTCAGAACCATACCTCTCAACCTCTTAGTGCAAGAAAACTGGCCAAAGGCTGTCCAAATGAGGGGACAATGGGCCAAAACTAGGGACATATTTTAAATATTGCTCTTATAAATATAGAATGTTGCCAGAGTGACAGGGTTTGTTTCAGCATACATGCTCTGAAGGATGTGAGTTCTGAAACTGAAATGTATGTCACCATTTACTGACAGAAATCCTCAGATCATCACAGTGATTTCACAGGGAAATAAATATAATGAATCTGTGAGACAGTCCAGAAATATGAGCAATAAACCTGGACATTCAGAAACAATCCAGCCAGTCAAGAGGTAGGCTCAGAACCCCTTAGTGCAACAAATCTGGACCAAGCATTTGCCAGTGGGGGCATCTTGTATGGCCATCTGATGGGGGATGCTGGCTATGCACTAGAGCTGTGGATGATGACACCCATCAGAAATGCACACACACCCACACAAGAATGCCCTATTGAGCCACGCACACAAACCAGGATCATTATAGAGCATGTGTTTGGGATGCTCAATTCATGGTACAGCTGGTTTACTATATCTTGTGGAGCATTGCAGCACTCTCCAGCCACATGTGCACACATGTTCATAGTATGTGCCATGCTCCACAATATGATCCTGTGGAAACAGCTACAGTAGGAACAGCATGGAATAGGGCCACACAGTCCACCATCATTGCCAAGGTCCCCACAGTCATAGACGGACTCAGAGGAGGAGGAAGCCCCTGAGCCTGCTCCTTTAGGCAGATGGAGGTGTGCCCAGTATGCTCAGGCCTTGGCAGAGAGGCAACTCATAGCACACACACACTGACACTGTAGGGACCCCATGGGCTAACACCTCACTCTGTGACTCACACACACAGTAAAATGGATGACACACACATAACATTAACTGTAACTTACTTGTATAGGCAGTGTACTGTGTGCATCCAATATAGGCGGCCCTCAAGCACCGTCCTCACAAATGCTGCAGGCATGAGATAAGTCAGTCTTCTTAACAAGAAATTAATGGATTAGCTTGTTTTGCTAGCATATCTATAGTAATGCTGCATGCATGCAAGGGAATGGGTTGGCCTACTGGAATAGCAGTAGACAACTGACAGCTATGTTGGACACCAGGAAATGTCTGCCCAAAACTGGCCTCTCCACACTATGCAGCAGTACCCAAGGTGGCAAATCCCACTGCAGTATATGTGTGGGAACAACTAACTGGGGGTCATAGGTCACAGGCATGACTGTAAGAGTGGGGGTCCTATACCCACCCCTCACACCGAAACAGCAAATCATCTGTAGAAAACCAGACAAAAATGTCTGGTAAAGGCACACAAATGGCAACAATGTTGAATTATCCCATACAGACTCACACAGTGATAGCACAGCAGGAGCTGCAGTTGCATTAAGGCTACTAAGTGTAAGAAGTCTGAAACTCAAATGTATGCCATTACAATATGACCTGTACTCTTTACTGATATGCCTTTGGTCCCCAAAATAGGGCACAATAGTATGGTAAATGGAACCAAAATGTAAAGCAAATATCAGCATAGTCTGTGCAAATGTGTACAGTTGACAGGTGTGCCCCCCATATACCCACAGAAATGCAGTAACATGTATGTTTACAGAGAAATAGCAGCCTAGCATACATTGGCAGGACTGTACTAATACACATGAAAACATGTTGCCTGTCCACAATATACAGGGGTCAATGAGCTATGTGCATGTGTGGTTAATACTGTCAGGATCTGGCCAGCACGTTCTCCTGGCAGTCATCTTGTAGTGCCCTAAGTACAGTGCCATCTTTGACAGGGCCATGTGCAGATAACTGCAGTGCCAACTGTTATACATGTCAGTGACACCCACTGCTCTGCCACTGACATACCTGGAAGTCACAGTGCTATATGGAATATAGTACACATATAATGGACATCTAGGGGTGGGAGGGTGGCATAATGGTTAAGGTGTTTACCTTACAGACACAAGGAGCAGGTTTTGATTCTCGCATGGGGTAATTGGCTAGGCTTGAAATGGCCCACAACCGTAGTTAGCCTAGTACTAATCAATGAACCTATGAACCTATGAAGGATGTGTAGTCAAGATGCTAAGGCTTTTGTGAATATAGGTACTTTTTTGTACTGTTGACAGTCGTTATTTTCAATACGCCTGCACAGTAGAATGCAATCTGTACCCACACCCATAACTCCCAACCTCTAACAGCAAGACATCTGGACAAGGGCAGAAATAAAAGTGGAATAAAAGCACAATGATAGGCATGTGTTGTAAATATTGCCCTTGCATACTGAGAAAGTTGGTAGGGTGAGAGGTTTGCATTAGCAGGAATTGTCTGAAGGTTATGTAGTCTGAAACAGTAATGTCTATCATTATTTTGTAACATCACTCTTCAATTATATGTAACTAACTTGCCAAAAAAACACAAGTTTACATAGACAGGATGAAACCTCTAGCCAAACACCTGGACAACCTGGCAAAAAATGTACAGGTGAGAGCTATGGCCTCACAAGGATATGACAGCTTAGGTTAGAAAGATACTACACAAGCAGGAGATCCCCAGCTAGTATATCACCAAGTCGATGGACTGTTTACACAGTGCATCATCACTCAACTTGCTGTAGCCACAACTCAAAAATGGCCTTGGGCAAGAATGTTCATAGCAGTCCTCATAATATTGGTCTATGCATCATACAACTAGTATTCCTCTGGTAAAGCACTATGATGATCTGAGAATGTCTGGCACTAGGTAATGACACAATACATTGCAGTGTCAGACTACAGATATGTCAGAAAATGTCTGCTAAACAAACTCAGTACCCTGAGAAAGTCCTGTGCACTCCTGAGAGGTATGGCTGTAGCACACAAAACCCAGGACTGGACTACACCTACCGCTGGAATGGAGTCCCAATCTAAGTATAGGATGTCACACTGGGCACGCTCCTACACTTAGAGAATCACAGGACATGGAACCCACATCGGACTATATGAATGTATTGTGTATATAAGTCTGTGCATACAGACAGATATGTACACCTTAATTGTCCCCACACACACACACATCAGACAGGAGTACCCTCAGCTAGCTGTAGGTGGCACATATGTGATATATCTGCATCTGTTGTGCGACATACACAGACATATATGTGGGCATCAGATAACATATGCCAAGCATACACACACATAGATGTGGGGAAGTGAGCGGCAGTGACAGAGAGAGAGAGACACAGGGGGACACAGACAGAGTGAGTCACACACATGGCTACCCTGAATGGCATACAGGGATGTCCTGCTGTGGACAGTGACATACCAGTTGTAAACAGTTGCATGTGCCAGCATAAAAGGTGAGATGCATTGTGTAATAGTACTGAAGTTGGATTTATAATATCACATCACCTGCCTGTGTGTGTGTGTGTGTGTGTGTGTGTGTGTGTGTGTGTGTGTGTGTGTGTGTGTGTGTGTGTGTGTGTGTCCATAGGTCTAAGTATTAGGTGACTGCTCATACTCAGTGCACTTTACATTGCCCTACTTCACAAGATCTGCTGCTGTAATTCACCTTAGAAGAACCATTGAACACCAATCACCCTTATAAGCTCTGTAGCGTGTGCAATAACTGAGTAAAACTATAGTAGAAATAACTAGATAGGCAGGGGCTCTAATCTCAATACTGGCTACTGTGTGTGTGTGTGTGTGTGTGTGTGTGTGTGTGTGTGTGTGTGTGTGTGTGACTGACAGTTGTGTGTGCAAGAGTGAGAGAGTGTTTGTTTATTTGTAAGTGTAACGGTTTTAGGCCATTCCCACCCACAACACTTCCCAGTGCTCCACTTTATCAGTCCTGCTGATGTCATTCCCCTTATAAGCACCTTTGGGCAGGTGTTAGCCCAGTAAGCTGTGTAGCATGTGTGATAACTGTGTAACACTACAGTACAAATCACTAGATAGGCAGGGGTTTTACTCTCAGATCCGGCAAATGTATGTGTGGGTGTATAATTGTATAAGTGTGTATGTTTGTAAGAAGAAGTATTTTGATAAGTTTCCCACCCAGTGCCCCACTTTATCAGTCCTGCAGATGTCATTCCTCTTATCAGCACCTTTGGCCAATTGTCTGCCCAGTAAGCTCTGTAGCGTGTGTGATAACTGTGTAACACTATAGTACAAATCACTAGATAAGTGGGGGGGTTCTACTCTCAGATCTGGCAAATACATGTGTGGGTGTGTAAATGTGTATGTTTGCAAGAAGAAGTTTTTTCATAAGTTTCCCACCCAGTGCCCCACTTTATCAGTCCTACTGATTTCATTCCCCTTATCAGCACCTGTGTGGGTGTATAGTTGTGTGTATAAGTGTGTATGTTTGTAAGAAGAAGTATTTTGATAAGTTTCCCACTCAGTGCCCTACTTTATCAGTCCTGCTGATATCATTCCCCTTATCAGCACCTTTGGCCAGTTGTCAACCCAGTAAGCTCTGTAGTGCATGCAATAACTGTGCAACACTATAGTACAAATTATTAGATAGACTGGGGTTCTAATCTCAATACTGGCAAGTAAGTGTGTGTGTGTGTGTGTGTGTGTGTGTGTGTGTGTGTGTGTGTGTGTGTGTGTGTGTGTGTGTGTGTGTGTGTGTGTGTGTGTGTGTCTGTGTGCGCATGTGTGTGTCTGTGTGCACGCGTGTGTTTGTGAGAATCATATCATGTGTGGGTTATATCATTTTGAGTTCTGTACCATCCTGTACAATTACCATCACCCTACTTTACAAGGCCTGCTGTTGTAATTCACCTTAGAAGTACCTTGGGACAAGGTGAAATCATATGAACTCCATGGCGTGTCTGTTAACTGTGTAGCACTATAGTAGAAATAATCAGGTAGGGATTTTAATCTCAATACTGGCAACTGTGTGTGTGTTTGGGTTTGGGTTGAGAATCATATCATGTGTGGGTTATACCATTGTGATGTGTGTACCACCCTGTACACTTCCCATCATCCTACTTTACAAGGCCTGCTGAGTACACTTCCCATTATCCTACTTTACAAGGCCTGCTTATGTAATTCACCTTAGAACTACCTTGTGACAAGGTGAATTCATATAAGCTGTGTGGTGCATCTGATAATTGCGTAACACGATAGTAGAAGTAACTAAATAGGTAGGGGTTCTAATCTCAATACTGCCAACTGTGTGTGTGTGTGTGTGTGTGTGTGTGTGTGTGTTTGGGTTGAGAATCATATTGTGTGTGGGTTATACCATTTTTGGATGGGGCAGTGGTGTAACGGCAGTGTTGTCGCCTCACAGCAAGAGGTTATCCGGTTCAATTCTCAGCTGAGGTGCCTTCTGTGTGGAGTCTGTATGTCCTCCCTGCATTCATGTGGGTTTCCTCTGGTTTCCTCCCACATTAGAAATACATGCATCTGGAGCATTTCTCCCCAGGCCTCCACTGAAAGTCAATTTGCTTTGTTCCAAGTTGGGCTTTCCAGTTAACAAATGTTAAATAAAATAAAAATAAAAAAATGTGTGTACCACCCTGAACACTTTCCATCACCCTACTTTACAAGGCCTGCTGATGTAATTCACCTTAGAAGTACCTTTGGAGAAGGTGAATTCATATAAGCTCTGTGGTCCATCTGATAACTGCGTAACACTATAGTAGAAATAACTAGATAGGTAGGGGTTCTAATCTCAATACTGGCAACTGATTGTGTGTTTGGATGAAAATCATATTGTGTGTGGGCTATACCCTTTTGATGTGTGTACCATTCACGCCTGTTTACCACCTCTCCATTGCATTACTTTATATAGCGTGTTAATAGTATCTGCCTCACATGCAGCATGTTAAACTATTGTACAGGCCATTCCAGTCATCTGTACAGGTATCTACGGAATATCTGGATGTTTGCAACTTACCATGTGTGGTCTGTGTCCCCTAACAATGGCCAGGTATGTGATATTGTTGCCAAATAGGTCACAGTTAGTGTACTGACACACATGCCAACATCAGATATCATACCTGACTGAAACATCATGCTGATACAACGTCTGTTACCCTATCACTTGTCCAGACTTCTAGGAGGAATAGATTACTGCAGTTGCTATTTCTGGCGAATTATCTCACTATCCATGAAGGCATTCACAACATTAAATGTTCTAAGAGGTAGTGGGTTATGTCCCGTGCATATAATCTCTGTGGGGCATGTCATGTATGTAACATTATAGTGCATTAAAGTGGATATGTAGGCTTATGAATGTGTCCATTGCCAACTGTGTTTGTGTTACTGTATGCACATCCCCTGTGTCAGTCTTTACTGCGTGTATGCAAAGGATATACCATTTTGTCTCCCTGTTCCAACCTGTGAACTCAGGAATACATACCACAAACCTGCCAAAGACAGTACCATGCATATCCTCACCAACTGCATTAGGGTTGAGTGTATGGAAAAGAAATGGCAGAGGCAAAAGGTGCTGACACATAAATCTGTTGTGGTCAATCTAACGCTAAGCTTTTGAGGGACCTACTGACAGTACTCCAGTAACCTGTTACATATTTATGAGCCCGTGGCACTACACAACACTGAGGTGACATGTCTGAAGGCTACCTGTCTGTAACAAAGGGTATATATGCCAGGTCACAATGTCTGACAAAAGTGTCCATCACACACCATCGCATGCATACACACCTGGTAAACATACATATAAAGCTGCACCTTGGCTATGAAATGGTCATAGCAAGGCTACAGCTGGCAGACACACAGATATCTGGAATACAAACAGAATACAACATGTCAGACTACATTCAGTCAGTTGTACTAATAGCAATAATGCATCATGGTTAGTATGGTACATACACCTTTATGTGTGCCCATAAGAAATGCAAGCAGACAGCACCTTGCACAGTATTACATAGCTACACTGTACTATATTCACCCTGTGCATCAGACCCATATTAGCCTGTCCCTGCATCGATGGTATGGATGGCAGGGATGTGGCACAGGTATCAACAAATGCACAGGATGAGGTGTGGGTTTGCCATAGCCCTAAACTGGGCCATACGGTTGACATCCATGTGTGTGTGTGTGTGTGTGTGTGTGTGTGTGTGTGTGTGTGTGTGTGTATGTGTGTGTGTGTGTGTGTGTGTGTGTGTGTGTGTGTGTGTGTGTGTGTGTGTGTGTGTGTGTGTGTGTGTGTTTGGAGGAGTATCCTATAGATGGGCTGTGCAGAGATGCTGTGTGTGTCTGGAGGTGACCTGCCTGTGATACAGATATGTGTGTGTGTGTATGTATGCACACAGTCATGCCATGTGGCTGCCTTACACAGGTGTATGTTGGACGGCTGTGGCCCATACATGGCAGGGTGTCCAGTTCACCATCTCCAGCCATGGACATGTAAACTGGTTCTGTCAGGTGTCTCACTGGCACCATTAGGTCCAAGGCCAGATGCAGTACTGCTTCCTGATGGTGACTGTGTCTGCTGGATCCATGTCCCTGATGGGACTGGCCAGGACCATTTACACATAGCCAACTCCATTGTGATGTGGACAGCAACCCACCTTCGGTACTGCTGGTGTCACTGCCACTATGGGAGTGTGAAGGGGCATGGCTCAATAGACTATCAGCTGGTGTTGGTGCTGACCTACATCCAGATGGCCGATGCCCATCTCCCACTACATGCTCTAGCACAGACATGCCACGGTTGAGGATTGCCAAAGTCTCACCCCACCATCTATTCATGACCTCAGTATTTTGGCATGTGGACTCAACACGGTCATGTATGTCTCTACATAAATCAGGAAGAGTTGCATCCACCCACCATGAGTATTTGGTGTTGCATTCACTACATGTCTGTGCATCTATGACAGCCTGTAACATGCATCTAGTGACACCTGCTGTGGCACTTGCAACAGTGGCTTTATGAGCAGCAGTCCTCCTGTGAGCAACCCTGTCCATCCACCTGTGTGGGACCTTGCCTGCACTCTGGCTATGGCCAGTGTCTACACTCACATCTGCCATAATCAGCACACTAGTGCTGCAGTAACTGGAACACAGAAAATAAGGATGAGCAAACAAATCCAATATCAAGAAAGTTAAAAAAAAGTTTAATGCAGAGCTTTTAGGTAAACCACCCTTCTTCAATTATAATAAAACAATGTTAAAATACAAGCTTTAAATAGGAGCACATAATATCACATAATCACAGATGGCTTATCACAAACACCCCCCCCATTTACAATTTAAAACAATATCACTTTTTTTTACATATATAAAAACATATTCAACGATTGTCCATCGGTCTTCTAACTAAAATGGGTTTTATACTAATTGTATTATTTAAACCAGGTATCGAGTCAGCACACAATCTAACTATCCATTCATACTCTTTATTTATACTCTTTATTTTCTAAAATATTATTCCTATTGCCTCCTCTCACTTCCTTCATTGCTATATCTAAAACTCTAATTTAAAAGCAATGCTCAGAACCATGTTCTATGATGTGTTTAACATTGTTTATTAGCACTGAAGCTCTGCATTAAACTTTTTTGAACTTTCTTGACATTGGATTTGTTTGCTTATAGTCATCGCATTAGTCTGTTCCATGCCACCACCTGCCAACTGTCCATCATCTGTGGATGCTGGGGATGGGGCATGTGTGGGCATTTTGACTGTGTGCGGGAATATTGTGGATGACTGTGGGATGCCAACTGATGGCACAGATTCAGCCCCTGATAACACCATCTGTGCCTGAATATGACCTTCATCATTGCCAGAGTCTACAGAGACACTGACATCAGATACTGAGCGGGAGGGACCGCGACCACCATGACCACCTGTGGGGGAAAGACAACATATGTAAATAAATGTATTCTGGATAGTTTTCGCATACAATAAAGTTTGGATTTAACCTGTGGCTGACTGGTGTTGAGCATCTCCTTTCAACAGTGCTTTAATTGTTTCAACATATGTAAATTAATACCTGCACTATATCATTTGCTGCTACACACACAGACATGCACACACACACACACACACACACACACACACACACACACACACACACACACACACACACACACACACACACACACACACACGCACACACATGCACATACATATATGAACACATGCACAAACACACACACACACACACACACACACACACACACAAACACACACAAACACACACATACATACACACACACACACACACACACACACACACACACACACACATGCACACACATACAGGTGTGGTGGCAGACAGGCATTACACAGACCTCGCAATAGCCAACTGGTGACATTCACAACACAGTCAGACCACTACATACACACCCTGAACAGGCCCTCAACATCCTGCAGTGCAGCCCTTTCCACTTCATGTTACTACTTATATACACCTATGTAATGTGTGAGTAGTGTTTGTAGGTGATGGTCCTTCAAGGAGCACATAATCCACCCATGTACACATAATTACTGTTCACCTGTATAGCAATGTGACAACTCCTATAGAACATACCTGTCAACTGTGCAGAGTGTTGCTGAATGTCTGCATGTGTGGCTCATATTACTGGTCTGTTCATCATAAATCCTGTGTTTGTCTGACACATTGCTGGGATGATATGAGGACTGGTGTCACTATTTAATGACATATTTTGAGTCTCACACTTCAAAACCTGCAGTACATGTATGTTACAATAGAACCAGCTACACTAACAACCTTCTAAGCTTATAGTGGATATTATAAGTGTAAACACCCCTGTTAACATACCAGGTTTATCTGATATATATAACATGGGACCACAGAAGTCACGTGATAACATTTCCCACCTTTAATGTGACCTATAACCTGTGGAATCCAATTGAAGAACAAACACATCGGTCAGGGGTAACATGTAGAAGTTCAACTACATAAAATAGGCAGGTTGCATGACTGTGCACACCCTTTAACTAATATTTTGTTAAAGCACCTTTTGATTTCATAACAGCAGTCAGTCCTCTTTGTAAGGTGTGTATCAGCATGACACATCTTGACTTAGCAATATTTGTACACTGTCCCTTGCAGAGGCCCTCCAACTATGTCAGATTCCAAGGGCATTGCTTCCCCACAGGCCTCTTCAGGGCACCCCACAGATTGTCTATTGGATGAATGTGTGGACTTAGGTTCATAGTTTCATAGGTTGGTACTAGGCTATCAGCCCTAGGGCCTATACAAGCCTAGCCATAACAATTCCCTGCCTATTTCTTCCCACACTATTTACTTCCCTGGAGCCCTGTCTAGCAAGGTGACTGAAGTGATCCCCGGGGTGAATTTCCTTTCTCCCATCCAATTTTCAAGGCTCTTTTTGAAGAGGGCCAAAGAGGCACTCTGCTTGACATGTATGGGCAATCGATTCCAGAGTCTGGGGAGACTCTGGGTCAGAAACCTATCCCTCCAGCATGTTTTGTTTATTGTGATGACAGGGTTTAGATTCCTGGAACATGTGGCTCTAAGGGATTGTGATTTCTTTAAGTGTAGCATGTCCAACAGCTCTGGGTTTGACATGGCCTTGTATGTTAAGTAGAGATTGCCTCTGAGTAGATGATATGCAACAGAGTATAGCTGGAGTTTTTTAAGGTGGTCAGCGTAGGGCATCTGCTTTAGCCTGTGATTCTTTTAGTGAGGTATTTCTGCGGCCTTTCCAGTTGTTGCAGATGTCTTGAGAGGTACATACCAAACGGGGCGTTGTATTCTATAATGTGTCTAATGAGGGATGAGTACAGTGGGACAATAACCTCCTTTTTCTGGATGAAAAGCCCTTAGTGATGAGGTGTACACATAGAAGGATTTCCGGATTGTTGTAGCGATGTGGTTATTGAAGGTGAGACCACTGTCCACCTATGTCCCTAAGTCTCTTATTATACTTTCGGTGTTTAGTGTACTACCACCTATATGGTAATTCACAGGGACATGTTTTTTCCCCAAAGGGGATAACAATACATTTATTGGCATTGACCTTGAACCCATGGATCTGGCACCAAGCATTTGTTTCTGTAAGGCCCTTTTGTAGAGTATCCACATCATTTGGGGATTCAATAATGGCACCCAGTTTGCAGTCATTTGCAAACTTTGTTAGCCAGAGTCCCTTATTGTTGGCCTGTACTTCAGAGAAGTAGATGCCAAGCAAGAGCTGTCCCAGGACAGAACCCTGAGGTACTCCACTTGTCACTTGTCTGGAGCTGGATTTGGAGTCGGCTACTTTTACAGTGTGGGTTCTATCAGTAAGCCAGTTAGCAACCAATTGTGTGATGTAGGGATTAATGCCCAGCTTAGTAAGTTTATCTATGATTCCAGATTGGGAGATGGTGTCAAAGGCTTTGGCAAGGTCTAGATAGGCTGTGTGAACCACCTTACCCTTGTCCATAGCTCTGGAGACTGATTCAAAGAAGTCAATCAGGTTCAGGAGACAAGATCAGCCCCTCACGAACCCAAACTGGGTGGGGGCCAGTGTTTGAAGGTTGCCAATGTCTTTTTTCAAAAGTTCCATGATAATACTCTCCATGGTCTTAGAGATAAGGCTCGTCAGACTGATGGGACGGTAGTTTCCAGGATCCAAGGTGGATCCCCCCTTGTGGAGTGGGATACCTGTAGCTCTGCGCCACTCAGTGGGCACAAAACCTGAGGTGAGGCTAGATTAAACATGACACTTAGGTGAGGTGCCAGTTCATATTGTCGTTCATGCATTACACCACCCAGGATGTCATCTGGTCCCATGGATGCTATATTCTTACCTTTGGAGAGTGCGTTTTTTACCTGTGTGGCCATTATTACCAGAATTTGGCAATCTTCCGGTATTGTGATGGGCCATTTAGGGGGTGAGAGGGGGGTGAAGTTGGCACTGAATCAATCTGCCAGGATATTGGCAATATCCTTGGGATCAGTATATTTAATGCCATTCTGTTTTAGCTCAGAGCAGATCTGAGCATTGAGATTTAGATTCTTGACAGTCATAGAATGCCTTGTGGCTGTCTTTGGAATCTTTGGCAATTTTATTTTCATAACTAGCTTTGGAGGATTTTATGAGGGATCTCAGTTTCTTACTGAGGCTGGTAAGGGAGTTTTTTGCATCCTGGGATTTTCCTATTTTCTGTAACAGTTTCTTCCTTTTGTAGTAAAGTTTGTTTATGGCAGGGGACCACCAGATTGGCTTCCTTTTTTTGGATGAGAGCATCTTGGTTCTATTTGGGATGGCACAATTCATGCATCAGTGGATGTGCTTATACATTGCCTTAGTGTAGGATTCAGCAGTTGAACTTTCAGTTCCCATCTGCATGGGTGTCATGACGTTTGTCACTTCTGACTTGAGTAGCATGAAGTTAGCGCTGGAGAAGTTTTTTATGGAGGTTTCCTTACTGGGGGTGGGGTGGGATGTGGATGTTAAGGGTGATTAACTTATGGTCAGACCTGACTAACGAGGGGGTGACCACAGGTGTGGAGCATCGATTTACCATGTTGGTAATGACCAGGTCTAGGATATTGGAGCCCCTGGAGGGACTATGGATTAGTTGATCCAGGGCGTTGGAATTTATGAATTACAAGAACCATTGGGCAAAGGGGTTGGTGCATGAGTAGTTTTCCCAGTTAATGGCAGGAAAGTTAAAATCGCCCAGTATTAGGGTGTTTGGTTCTATCTTAGTATTTTCCAGTATGTTTAGTGTAGTGAGAATCTTGGGGCATGATGGGGGATCTGTAGCAAGCTACAATTTGGATTGCAGTCTTACCTAGTGTCAGTTGCACCTGGAGAATTTCAGACACATTGCGTTGGGCAACTAGCCTGGTGGTGTGAATATCCTTGGTGAATATTGACACTCCTCCACCTTTAGTGTTTCGGTCCTGGTGTGGTGGCCGAAATGTGTGGTAAGAGTTGTAGCCTGGTATTGCAAGGGTGCTCTCTGGAGCCTTAAACCAGTTCTCAGTTACTGCACAGATATCAATGTTCTCCATTTTTAGGAGTGCTACGAGAGAGTGCATTTTGAGGTTTAGACTTTCTAGCTCTAAGTAGCACTACCTTCAGATTTTGCATGCTTGTACCTGTTATGGTAGTGGTTTTGTCCTTTGCCTAAAAAAGGCACTATAGGGGTGGCAAGAGCCTTAGCTAGTAATCTGAATCCCAGGGGTGACAGGTGCAGACCATCTCTGGCAAAGCATCGTGGTTTGTCAATCATGCCGTCCCAGGCAGACAGATACTGGATCCCCTTTAAATGACACCATAAGCTTAGCTAATTGTTGAAGTCAATCATTTTGTCCTTATATTGTGGTGTCATTCTGGGTGACGGCAGGATGTTACTCAGGGCTAGGGTCATACCTGCTTGGGCCACATGATCCGAGAGCTCTTCCATGTCTCTTTTCATGTAGTCCAGGGAGGTACGTCTCAAGTCATTCACTCCAACATGGACAATGACAGAGTCATATTTGTACTTGTTGTGGAGTGACTTGAGTGCATGCGTTATGTGGTGGATCCTGGCACTCGACAGGCAGCTGACTGTAATTTTCTCCTTGTTCAACCTGGTGAGTGGGACATCAGTGTGCCGGACAATAGAGTCACTTATGACTAAAGTGTTAGGTACATTGTCTTGCCTTAGGGGCTGTTGCTGGGTGGCACACTGATGTTGTGAGCTATGTGACACTTTGGTTGTGATTGGTGTTTGTTTGCGTTTCAGCTTCAGAGGTCTTTGTTGCTTGGGCAGGTTACAGTTAAGGGCCTCTGCATATGTGGATTTAGTGTTGCTATATGTGGGTGTTGGTGGTGTGGGTTTAGAAGGGCTATGTGTTGCTTGAGGTTTAGTGTGGGTGTTAACCTTCTCCTCTTGACTGTCTAGCACAATCTTGGGTGGAGAGAGCTTTGCTTCCATTTTGGCTGTGTAAGTGAATCTCTCACAGGCTGTAGTGTTGGGTGGTAGGAGGAGATGGCTGTCTGTGTACATGAGGCAATTGCTGCATCCAGAATGCCCAGATTCACCAGGTGGACAGAAGAAATCACCGGAAGCTAACCCGGTACTTTTTTTTTTTTTTTTTTTTTGTAAAGTACAGGAGCTGTTTTCCCTTACCTTAGCTAGGTACTTTGCAATTATAGGCTGTTTAGTGCCTACGATTAATTTCACCTTATTAACAAGGAGAGTTGAGTGCTTGTATCAGTTTAAGGCTTCCTAGTGCTTTCCAGCAGGTATTAGAGCAAGTGCTAGTCACAGGGATGCTTAAAGGTAAGATGAAAAAAAATGCACACTGCAGTGTGCACTAGAGAAGTTAGATGTGAAAGTAGGTAACTTAAGTTTTACCTGTTTAAAAAGTTAAGGTTTAGTGGAGAGTTACTATTTTTAAAACAGCAAGATGGATTGAAAGGGGTGGTCACTTTTGTATTCTGGTGCTATGGAATACAGTATGATGGCCAATAAATTTATATAGTTGAAGGGGAGGGATTTCAAAAATGTTGATTTTGTGATTACTCACACAAGCCAGTGAAAGCAGAAAGGAAATGAGACATATGGTCAGATTAACATAAGAGCAGGCAACCATAAAGACAGTGGTATTTAACAAGGCAACTGTAACTGGGTGGGAGGATGGAAAACTTTTCTGCCTGACTGAGAAGAGACAGAGCTGTGGTCTCTTTTGAAGTTTTAATATGCAATTAAAGCAGAATGCAAGTAAAACACCAGGTAAAGAAAAGAAACCACAGTATTCAAAATATAAAAAGGCAATAAAGTAATACAAAATACAACAAATAAATGCAAACTGACCTTTCCTTCACAGCAAAGTGTAGCAGAGTCTGGATGAGCCTTTCTGGTAAAGCCTATAAACCTATGACTGTCTAGATTTTGTGGCAAATCAGTGAGGAATAAATTGACCAAATAATGACAGGCTTTGGAATTTCAGACTCTATATCCTTTACAAAATATATGGTGACACAAAACCTTTTATTCTAGTAATGTTATAAGTTTATAAAAGCATTATGTAAATTTGTTCTTATTCTGGTGGCCTTGCTCCCCTATTATTTTGGGCTGGCCTTGTCCAGATTTGATAATTTTTTTTTTATATATGTATGTATGTGTGTGTGTGTGTGTGTGTGTGTGTGTGTGTGTGTGTGTGTGTGTGTATATATATATATATATATATATATATATATATATATATATATATATATATATATATATATATATAGATAGATATATCTTTTTTTTTCAAGCAAAATAATAAGCAATGGGTATGACAAGGGTGTACAAATAGAGGTCTGAGAGTTGAGTTACCGTGGTCAGGTAGTGGGTTGTACCTATTACAATGGTTTTTGTGTTTTTTTTGCATGTGTGTTTGTGTGTGTGCAGTGTTGTAATGTTTTCTTTCTTTTAACAGATGACTGGTATGCATTGTATCACAGGAGGAAGAGCTTTTTTGGGAGCTGCCAATGAGTGTGTTTCCTGTTGGAATGAGGCTTGGCAAATGAACATGGTGTGTCCAGATGGAACAGGTGATGTCAGGCACCGAAGTACAGGTCAGTGGCCTGGGGGAAGTAGGCATGGCAGTCAAGGGATAGTGCCACAGTGGAGGTTCCGATTGGTGGAGAGGTGTACAATGAAGTTGCAGGTAATGATACTCAGTTGGGGGTTTAGGTGGACATGTCTGGTTTGTGGCAGTTAGGATTAGCCCAGGGTAGGTGGAGGTTAGGAACCACTTTAACAGTCTGGGGAAATAGTAAACACAGTAGGGGATCAGTAGACGTTTAGCAAATGGGGGCAGGTTCAGAGGGATGCATTCAGTGGGGCAGGGGAGTCTAGGAACATTATTGAAGAGTTTAGGTTCATGCTTGGGGTTAGTCAAATCGCAACAGCAAGAGGGGAGTTCAGATTTTGGAATGCGACCAGATAAAGGCTATATGCACAGCATTTGAGTCAGATGGAAAAAGGTACCTATTTGATCCCACATATGCTGGCTCTGGTGAAAGAAAAGATCTGGAAACGTAAGTGCAGGGATATCATTGAGTTAACTGATGTTAAGGGGGTGCAATGCTTGTTGGAATCAGAGAGAGTGAATACAAAGATCTTCTAGTGGCTTTTGTTGCACTGGGTGAGAGGAGAGTGGTGAAGCTGCGACCAAGAACATGGGACAATTGGGTGTTAGGTTTTGTGTACTACATGGCATTTGATTAGAAGAAGATAACTTCATGGCTTTATCACTTTTGGGTTATTTTCTCACAATATATGGGGCACAACAACTATGGGTGGGGAATTCTTGGTTATGGCATGATAAGTGGCTCTATAAGCAAAAGGTGGTGGATCAAGCATTGCACTGGGAAGTTAGGCATCAGGACATTTGGTTAGCCACTATCATGGATAACTTTGGGGCCAGTAACAGATGGGGTAAGCTAGGAGAGAAAAGGGTTGGTATGTGCTGAATCCTAAATGCAGGGAGTTGTTCATGGGTGGTGCGCAGGTTTTCACATGCTTGTGCAGATTGTGTGGGTGTACATCCAGCTTTTCACTGTGGTTGTCAAGAAGGGAATTTGGTTAGTCTGAGCTCTTTCCTGACTGTAGGGGGAGAATTATCTCATTTGATCCAGGACTTTCAAGGCTTTTGAGGATGAGATAATTGTTGAGGGGAGGAGTGTCTTTCAGGAGACTCAGGGGAAGACTGAGGGATGCATTCACCTATTGAGTTTTGGGTATTACAGCATATGCTCAGGCAATTTCCTGAGTTGGTGGTGAAGAAGGAAGTTAAGTGTTTTCTGTAGGTTTACTATTAAGTTGGGGTTACATGGGAGGGCTCAACTTGTAAGCATTTGTATTTGGGGTGAGGTGGGAGGAGATTTTGAAGCATTGTAAGGAAGGAACAGGTTGCAAGCTGCTTCTCGGCCCATTTGGTTGTCTCCTTTTTGACAGTTTTTGGGTTTCTCATTGGACTTGGTCCTTAAGGAGTTTTTGGATTAATTCCAATCAATTCACCATTTATCCTATTCAACTGGGAACTTGGTTAATGATTGCATTTCTGTTGAAGATGCAAAAGCTAGATATGATTCATTTGATGATATGGTGCAGGTAATTTTGTGGTTTACAGATCTGTGGTTGGTAATTGTGGATATTAAGTCTGCTTTTGGTTATTACTGGGGCAAGAGGGAGAATGGCCATTGTAATGCTGTGAGGCAGTGCCATTTGTGCCAGTGAGAGTACAGAAGTACATGTGTACATATGCCAGCATATTAGCTGGAGTTTTGTAAAGAATGCTATGCTATTGAACTGCCATACTGATTTGTACAGATGTTTGAGTTAAAAATATATTTGTAAAGTTACTTGTGTTAAAAAATGCATCAACAGTAGGTCCTGCTGGACAAAAAGAATGCATGCATGTATATTAGGTTGTATTTTATGAGAGAACTCTCAAAGGGTGGAAAGTTTGAAACTGTGTTATAGCATTCAGATCCTGCCGCAGATCTTAGCAAAGTTCTGTGGGTGTATTGTACCAGACTCAGGTGACCAGTGGTGATGTCATCCTCTAACCAGCATTTGGTTTCTTTGGGACTCTCTCAGCAGCACTTTGGAACCTGACAGGAAAGATTTCTGACAGGATCACACAAAAGGATACATCATCTGGCTTTTGCTGTGGTGTGAAACTCAACATGTAGGTATGTATCCCAGAGACTACCCTGTCTATGGAACAGGCTCCCCATCCATGTGAGGTACAGTTCTTCCCTAACCCAATTCAAGTGCAACTTGGACAACTGGATGGGAAAACCCGTAATTCATCCCTGGTTTGGCACCTATGTCTCTCATGGATGGAGGTAACTTGTAAATGGTTCATCTCACAGGACCTTTCTTACGCTTATCAAGGGTATCAGAACTTGTTGGAGGTTTGGGATGTATGGCTAGACTTAAAAAGACCCTTGTGATTGTTAGCCTAGTAAACACCTATGAGCCTATGAGCACACATTGGCTTGCCTGGCTTTAGTAAGTAGTCAGGCAAGAGTAATTCTTTAGTCAGGATTATTTAGTGAGAATAATTTAGTTTTTGTTTCTGCATGTGTGAGAAACTATCCAACTATATTATTTTTTATCTCTGTAGTTGAAGCTCTGCTGTTTATTGTATTCAGTATTCTCCTGTTTTCTGTTTCATAATTTATCATTAAATATTTTAATACCTTTCATTGTGGTTGGCCCTTTAGAGAATACTTTTATCATCTTGAGAGTACTTATGCTTGTTTTAGTGACACTGTGACAGCTCCTGAAAGCCTTGCTTTTTTGATCACATTCTACCATTTGTATTAGTATTAATTTTACACAGTATAATTAGGTACCCTTTGTAAAAGCCTTAGACAGTGGCAGCTCATGTTATGGACTGCAGGGCTGCAGCCCCCCCCCACCAGCTGCAGAAAGAAAAGGAAAGACCATTTAAAAAATAAAATATTTATTTTTGTATTCTACATTATTACTGGCTGGCTGCTGCTTAGTTGCAAGTCCGACTGACTTGCTGAACTGTTAAAGTCCTGGAACTAGAACTGCGCATGCTCAGATTGTTCCAGGTTAAAACAAAAATGGTTTCTGACTGTAAATCTGGACTGCTGTAAAAGCAGTCCAGATTAAGGAGAGAAGGCATCAATGTGTAATGCCCAGAAGTTTATGTGGTTTCAAACTGCAGTAAATAGGAAAGAGATCGGACTGCCACATCAGCAGTCACATAGGTGATGTGGATTGTTGGATGGCTTCTGATTGGTTCTCGCTCTCTTCTTGCACTTTGCCTGCTGGTAAAAACAGAGAGAGAAATAGTCAGTAGCCGCAGACAGTACTTTGGTTTGGTCAGACCACAGGGTTCGTAACTTCAAACTTCGATAAGGGATCGGACAAAATACAACCTTCAAATATGACTTCTGCAGTTCTACTTCTGTCAAGAAGACTCAAGGTAATCATATAGTTCCACCAAAATAAATGCTTACTGCTGTTAGCAAACAAACATTCTGATGATCTGGGATAATTAAATGGTATTGCTATGGCAAAACCTCGGTCCTTTGTTAGTTCTGCTGTTGTACAACTTTGACTGCAAGTATATGATGCTGGCAGCGACCAAAAGAGTTTGTTAAATAGTCAATTTCTTTGCTAAACAATAAAGAAAATGCATATGAGATCTGTAACACGTGCTGCAGAACAGAGCAATACCAAGTTATATTTTGTCTGAAATGGAAATGGGATTGATAAATTAAAAGAGAGAACAGTACACACACACACACACACACACACACACACACACACACACACACACACACACACACACACACACACACACACACACAAATGAATCACACTGATTTTATGGATATGAAGAATACACAGTGAGCTCAGAAACTACGTAGGCCAGTTAAGGAAGTGTCAGGAATACAAAATGCATAGAGTAGGTAAGGGGTGGTTGTAAACATGGTATTTATAAGATGTACAGAAAAGTTTCTTAACTGGCTGTCTGGCACCATTCCCAAATGTAGTTCTCATAATCCACCAATTTCTGTAAGTGCTTAAAAATGATTGTGCTATTCATGGGCAATTTCTACTACAGATGGCGTACTCATACACTATATATTTATGTGGATGCTTCTAGTTCACTCCCCAATATGCTGTATGAAAAGTAAAACTATGTACAAACCAGTAAGGCAGAATTAAAAAACAGAAATCACCATCTCTGCTTGTTTATATTTAGGTGATGGACTTTACTCATTTTCTGTCCCTATTTTCTGTAGTAGGCGTAATAAAGAAGTGCATGATTGTTTATTTACTATTGTTGTTGCTGCTGATGGACTTATTTAATATAATATCTTGGCAAGGTTAACTAGATACTTAGGAGGCAGTGTGCTTTGGAAGCTGCTTGACTGTGGATATATTTGTTCAAGTAAAAATATTACAGCAGGGATCAAAGAGATACTAGGTACACAGTGTGTTTTGGGGGCTACTTGTGGATGATGAAATGTGTTTTTTTAACCTAATCTTTTTGCAGGGTCAATCAAGAAAGATTGGGATGGTGTGTGGATGTTTTGTTGTTGAAACTCTAGCCTTGCATGACTAAAGTGCATGACTGGCTTGCAAGCTCTTGACTATGCTTTGTGAAAGAAATACAGTAATGTAATCATTGTCTTCTTTTCATTATTTTGAACCTTGTAGGCTCAAAGCAGATATTTTGGGTAGGCAATCAGGCTTGGGGCTATACCTAGTATGTGTGAATGAAATGACTGGCCTTACTGTTGTACTTCTGACTTGCTTTGCAAGAGTAATGTACATCTGACTGAGATAAGGCCGACAACAAGCTCTGAACTCTGGCTACTGTTTATGTGAAAAAGTACATATATTAACAACAGTGCTGTCTTTTATTTATTTATTTTTTAATCATTTAACTTCAGAAAATCAACTCAGATACTGTATGTGGAGAGGGCAGTAGGGACTGGGGCTATGTGTAAATGAAGAAACTGGCCCTGCAGTTTACTGTCGGAATTCTGGCTTTGCAAGACTGTGTTAGAGTATGCTCAACAAGCTATTAAGGTTGAAAGTAATTCTGCTACAAATCTTCTTCTTCTTTCGGCTTCTCCCATTAGGGGTCACCACAGCAGATCAACTGTTTCCATTTCTTTCCTGTCCTCTGCATCTTGCTCTGTCACACCAACCACCTGCATGTCCTCTTTCACCACATCCATAAACCTTATCTTAGGCCTTCCGCTTTTCCTGTTACCTGGCAGCTTCATCCTTAGCATCTTTTTCCCAATATACTCTGCATCCCTCCTCAGCACATGTCCAAACCAACATAATCTTGCCTCTCTGGCTTTGTCTCCAAACCTTCCAACCTGGGCTGACCCTTTAATATATTTATTCCTAATCCTGTCCATCCTCGTCACACCCAGTGCATTTCTTAACATCTTCAACTCTGCCATGTCAAGCTCTGGCTCCTGCCTTTTTGTCAATGCCATTGTCTCCTACCCATATAACATAGCTGGTTTCACTACCCTCTTGTAGACCTTCCATTTCACTCTTACTGGTACTCGTCTGTCACAAATCACTCCCGACACTCTTCTCCACCCACTCCATCCTGCCTGTACTCTCTTCTTCACCTCTCTTCCACACTCCCCATTACTCTGAACTGTTAATCCCAAGTATTTAAATTCATCCACCTTCGCCACCACTAATCCCTGCATCTTCACCATTCCTCTATCCTCCCTCTCATTCACACACATATATTCTGTCTTAGTCCTGCTGACCTTCATTCCTCTTCTCTCTAGAGCATATCTCCACCTCTCCAGGGTCTCCTCCACCTGTTCCTTACTCTCACTACAGATCACAATGTCATCTGCAAACATCATAGTCCAAGGGGACTCCTGTCTGATCTCGTCTGACAACCTGTCCATCACCATTGCAAATAAGAAAGGGCTCAGAGCTGATCCTTGATGTAATCGCACCTCCACCTTAAATGCATCCATCACTCCTACCGCAGACCTCACCGCTGTCACACTACCTTCGTACATATCCTGCACCACTCTAACATACTTGTCTGACACTCCCGACTTCTGCATATAGTACCACAACTCCTCTCTAGGCACCTTGTCATATGCTTTCTCTAAGTTCACAAAGACACAATGCAACTTCTTCTGACCTTCTCTGAACTTCTTCATCAACACTCTCAAAGCAAACATTGCATCTATAGTGCTCTTTCCTGGCATGAAACCATACTGCTGATCACTAATCATCACCTCCCTTATTAACCTAGCTTCCACTACTCTTTCCCATAACTTCATGCTGTGACTGATCAGTTTAATCCCGCTGTAGTTACTGCAGCTTTGCACATCACCCTTATTCTTAAAAATCAGTACCAAAACACTTTTTCTCCATTCCTCTGGCATCCTCTCACTTTCCAAGATTTCATTAAACAATCTAGTTAAAAACTCCACTGCCATTTCACCTAACCAACTTCATGCTTCTACAGGTATGTCATCTGGACCAACAACCTTTCCATTCTGCTACAAATATGCAACATAAATAAGGCATAAAATAAAGTTTGCTTAAATGTAGACATAGAGTTTAGCAATTTGTGATTAGCATCCATACTAAATGACTGTGGCTTGAAAAATAAAGAATTTGCTTAATGGACATGTTTTCCTACAAAATCAGCAATAATGTATGCATTTCACTCTGTCAGCAAGAAGGCTGACCTCTTACAGAATTAGCAAAAATTTAAAAAACAGGATGTATGCATGTCACATTGTCAGTAAGAGCAAAACTGTAAAAAACAGGATGTATGCATTTCATATTGTCAGTAAGAAAGCTAACCTGCTTCCTTAAAGAATGACAATCTGTACATGTTTCTATTATATGACACTGCTAAGCAAAGAAGTTTGAATGGATATGCTTTCATCAAGTCAGCATTTGCACAAGATGTTTCCTTAAAAGACAATACCAGCATTATTTCTCTACAGAATGAAACATATTTTTTCTGCAAACACCAGCAAACAGATGTTTTCATACAAAGACCAACATAGAATACCAAGGAGAAAAACAGAATGTAAAACCACTATAAAGAGACTATAGCAGATAACAGTGTTAGATTTATTTGTGTAGAAACACACATTTGTTCCGAGGTAATATTGTATCTCTCTCATAATCCATGCTGTTTGAGAAGTAAAGTAGCACAGTACCCGAAGCTGTAACAGTAGTTTGTGTGATTTGTTATAAAAAGTTATTTATTGGTTACTGCTTTTAAAGTGACAGAGTTTGATGCCGCATCAGTGTACATCAGCAAGTTTCTGTGTGCAACAGACAGTAAATGCAATTATAACTAGACTGGTTTCAGCAGAATCCAGTCAGCAAGACCTTAGTGTCTTAAGAAGACTTCAGAGTCATCACAGTAAGCAGCACCTTGATAATTAATTCTTCAAACTGTAATGGTTGTTTGCACTTTCAGATGAATGTAATCTAATTATCAAATGTATGAGTCATTCTAACTGTATGTTATTTTGTATCTGTTCATGTATATACTGAATGTCTGTTTAAAAATGTTTGTAATATGTTAAGAGCTTTTCTTTTTGGACGTGCTGGAAAGGTGTATTTTGACTAAAGACAGTTGGACAAAGCTGGGTAAACAAAAGTTAAATAAACAATATGAAATATGCATTTGTGTAAGGTGAGCTGACACACATAAGTTGTGACTAATATTTCTGTCAACAAAGTGAAATTAACGCAGTATGTTAATTTAATCCTAGCAGGGTCAAAGCAGATACTTTTTTTCAGTAATGGGGATGGGGGGGCTGTTTGTGAATGAATTGATTGACTGGCCCTGCTCTTGACTGTTGTAATTCTGGTTTTGCAAGATTAATGTGTACTTTGGTAAGGTCAGCAGTCATACAAGCCTGTGTCAATGTCTCTCAGAACCACTGGCACATTAGGCATTGGAGTGACCTGGAACTGTGAATAATAAATTAAGATAGTACATTGGGATGTCTGAATCTTCCTTTTCACTTGGCATTGTACAAAATGCAGACTGCCTGATACAGTACAATGTATGTTTATATCATGTGCACTAATAATAGTTTCATACAGTGAATACCGACTACTTTTTTACTATTTAGACATGTTTTGGTTTTGTGCTGATATATAACCTAAGCACCTCATTAACTCTGAAATGCAATTGATTTAGTCTAGTATTGGGTAGACTATTTAGCATGTGCAATAATGATTGAGCAGTTATTTTATGGAAAATGGTAAGCGCAATCAGTGTTGATCCAACTGTACCATAGCTCCGCCCTGTGATGTTAACCCTACCCCTTTCTATTTGCCCCACCCCATTCAAGTGTCTCCTGCAGCCCCCCTTTGGTTTGAAGTCACCAGCTGCCACTGGCATTAGAGAAGCAGACTGGTGGCAGCATGATTACCTCAGAGTCTGAGCAGAAGGGGACACAGCTAGTAAATCTGTGCCAGCTCTTCCCAGGTGTGTGTGTGTATGTGTCTGTGTGTGTGTGTGTGTGTGTGTGTGTGTGTGTGTGTGTGTGTGTGTGTGTGTGTGTGTGTGTGTGTGTGTGTGTGTGTGTGTGTGTGTGTGTGTGAGAGAGACTCAAATATCCAAATGTGTGTGTCAGCTACTGGGAACAGGGACACAGATCCCCATAGTGGTCAGTGTGTAGTTTTGTGGGGGCCTGGCGAGAGAAAGAGTGTCCATCCCTAGGTCTGAAGTGTGCGCCCTGCATGATCTTAAGGGAAATTGTGCTGGGTGCAGGGAGCTGCATCTGAAAATACTGTGTGTACCCATCTTTGTTCTTACTGACTGTCCCTCACCAGAGTCAGTGGTGAGGACTGAGTCTCCTTGATTGCTGTCCTGGAGTAAGAACCTGTTATAGCTGTGGGGTGGCAAAGGGTTGAGGGGGTGGCATAATGGTTAAGGTGTTAACCTCACAAACACAAGGCACAGAGTTTGATTCTCACTTTGAAACAGGTACTGACTTTGTGGAAACATGGGAAAAATTCTTGGCTATGCTTATAAGGGCCTTTGGACCAATAGCTTAGTATCATCCTATGGACCTATGATGCTTGAGAACAAGTTTACTTTAACAAGGCCATGCCAATGGGGTTTATAGGGGATGTACTATTTTTAGCAGGTTTAGCATCATGCTTTCGCAATGTGTGAGTATTCAGAAGGTGGTACATTATTTGGATGATTTCTTATTGGTAGCTGGATGATTTGAAGGAGCGATGGAGGCTTTGTGGGTTTTTTGACAATGCTCAAGGAGCAGGGTATTCCATTTGGCTATGCAGATGTTGGAGGTCCCTGCCAAGGCATTTTCCTTCTGGGGTTGTTAATAGGTGCAGGACCAGGCTTGCTTTATTTATCTCTTGAAAAGATAGAGTACTTGAAAGAAAAGTTTGTTTGGGTGGGGTGCAGGGATAAGGTGCGGATTAGGGATGTTATGGAGCTCATAGGACTAATGAATTTTTCTTCCCAGACAATTCATCCTGCATGTACATTTTGTAGGTCTGTGGCTTTCATGTTGAAAGGGGGGAAGATCAAACATCATGTGTGCAAGGTAAGGCTGTCTAGTTGTTTAAGGTTGATTTCACTGCTATTAATATATTTCTGTGGGTGGTGGGGTTGCAGGATTCGATGAAGTTTTGGACAATATGCATGTGTTGCAGGGCTAAGGTAGAGGTGCCAGTGGTAGGGTCGATAGTTGATGGCCGATGACAAGACAGGCACTTAAAGTTTTGCTGGGGGTTTATAGTTAGTGAGTGGTGACTCAATGGATTATAATTTATGGGTGACATTCTTATATATATACATATATACATATATATATATATATATATATATATATATATATATATATATATATATATATATATATATATATCATGGGGTGTCAGGCTGATTGGGGTCACTGCTGTAGCAGGATGTGACTTTATTTTCTGCTTCAGTAGAGACATGGTTGCATAGATATAAGATGGTCCAGATGGGGAAGGAAGGGCAGATTGTTCGGGCAAAGGATAGAAATGAGTTGTGATGTCTGGTGAGGTAGTCTAAGAGGTTATGGCAGCCTCATACTGGGAGCTCACAGGATTTGTTTTTTCAGTTGGAAGAGAGTAAAGTGATGATGGGAAGTCAGTTTGGGTGTGTGATGAGAAGGGCTTTCAGAATCTTGGCTTTCCTGGAGAGAGGTTTTTAACTCACTCATTTGGCATTAGAAGGGCTCCTGGTTTGGCTTGTGAGGTTGTTGGTCTCAAATGCCTTTTTATCTTATAGTAGATAATTGGTTATTTTTTTTTCTAATAATTTTGGAAAAACAGTCATCATTCTAGGTCATTCATGTATTCACTGGGTGGTGAAGCGGGCTGCAGTTAAGCTAGATGGCAGTAAGTTGGGGTTTACATTGGTTCGGGTGGAGAGTCCTATGGCATGGTATCAGAGGTCTCAGATGGTATCAACTTGTGGATATGTTTGAGGACATACAGTCATGGATTGGGATTCCATGAGTTTTAGTGGTTCATTTGGCAGGTAACACTTTGAGAGTAATTTCAAGTGACAGTTAATGTGTGGGATATTGCAGGATTTAGCTACTTTAAAGAGGGCAATTCCAGGCACGAGTTTGATGTGGTCTGAAATAGTATTATATTTTTGAAGGATGCCAGCAGGTTATGGGAATAGGGCATGCCTGTTGGGTTCAATTATTTTAGGTTCACAAGGCACTTGGTGAATTTGGGTGTTCATACAATACAGCATACAGATTTTAATGGCAAAGACCCAGTTTGGATTAAGAAAGATGGAGTGCACCTCATTGATACTGGACTGGATTTATGTACTATAGATATGGCTTTGTTTTTGGAAGTTTTGGTGAAAGTGTTGCCGTAATTGATGGGGACAGCCTGTTTCAGGCTAGTGGATGGAAAAGAGGGGAGACTTGCCCCTCTTCTGTTCCCTCTCTGGCGTTGAGCATTGGATTCAAGGAGTTTGGTTGTGGAAGGAAGGGAGCGGTGGTAAACTGCTTTGATAAGTGATAGTAACTGAGCGACTGAGGCAACTCTGCTTACTTGGGCAGGGTCAATAGGATATACTGCCCTGGTGAAGTGTTACATGGATGTTCATGCTGTGGTTAATACATCTAAGAACATTGTTCAATTAGGTTGCAATTGAAAAGTTTTAATAAAGGTTATCAAATGTCATTTGGAGTGGTGTGAGTTATTTGAAAGGGGATCTGGACAATAAGATATGAAATCCATCACAGAACACTCAAAGCAATAGAATTCTGATGACCCCAAAAGACAAGCTATATAGGTGGATTTTGATACAGCTTTAATAAAGACCTGTTCCTTGAACCTCACCTAGTTTAAATCCTGCCCTGCTCAAAGGCATGCACAGAAGGTTGCTGTAGCTTATCTTGTTTGCCAAGGATGATATAGACCTTTTCCTTTTTGTTTAATTTTCCTTACATTCAGACTTCAGAGATGCTCATGCATGGTTGCTATAGATTGTGTTGGCAGCTGCAGATAGTGTGTCATGGCTAACTAAAGAAACTGAACACATTGTGCTTCAAGGAAACAAAAGACTGGCATTAAAAGCAGAGCAGAAATACATTTAATAATCTTCATAAATTTAAGCATCTCAAAAATCTTGCAAAGGACTGTATTAAAATGGATAACGAAATCTGTTATACCACCCTCCGATATAAACACCATAAATATCCAAGCCATCTTTTGGTCATCATTAAACAAACTAATAGAATCCTGACCAAGCCACCATACCCTCTCCTACGTCTAACAATGACTTAATTCCATCCCTGTTTGACTCCTGATTTAAATAGACAGACCATTTCTTATTAATAACAACAATAATAATAATTCACCTTTCTCTACCCCTATCCACTACAAACCAGTCACATTCATCATCTTTCCTCTCAGCTTCCACCTCTTCTGTAAGGAAACTTCCACTGAAACTAAAAAACAACTCTTTAGCTGCTGACCAACTTCCAACAGACTCCCTAAAATCACAGCTGATGACTTGACTTTTCCTGAATCCATATTGATAAACCAATCCACATCTGAGAGATCTGTCCCACCCATCTTGAAAAAACTCCTATATAATACCTATCCACAAAAGTAGCATTTCAATAAACTTATCGAGCTGTAGACTTATTGCCATCCAATCCCCTCCCCTCTGTCTAAAATATTAGAAAATGACATCCACCCACAACACATTATCTGTAACAACTTTCTCCTTAAACCATGCATGGCTTTAGACTTCACCACATTACTACCACAGCTCTTCTCAACTTCACCATTATCATAAATCAACAGGAATGATAGACACTTCGCATCTACACTCATCAACATCGTCATCATCAACCCCCTTTTTCCCATTTTCTACATGGAGTTGGGGTATCATGTTAACTGCTGCCAACTCTCTAGATTCAATGCTACACTCCCTCCTTCTTTGACACTCCTGCCTGACTGTCACAGATCTTCTCTCACACAATCCATCTACCTCTTTGCTGGATGCCCTTGTTTCCTCTTACCTTCTTCTTATCTGTTCAAACTCTTCTTCACAAAACTGTCTTCTACTTTTCTGCACATGCACCCAAACCACTGTAATCTGTTCTATTTGATCTTTTCTGCAATTGGATATACTTTGGATTCTGCTCTTATGTTTTTGTTTTTTCGTCTGTCCCACATTGTTCATCCTACCAACCTTCTCAGACACTTCATTTCCATAATCTCTTGCTTTTTCATCAGCTCTGCCTTTACTGCCAAGGTTTCAGTGCCATACAGTAGTACTGGTACATGACTGTTTTGTATACCTTACGTTTCAGCTTCTTTGGCACTGTTCTGTCATATACAACACCTGCCACTCTATGCCTTATGACTGCAGCCCCCCTGATTCTAGCTTTGACCTCTTCATTCAGACTTCTGTTCTCCTCAACCACCCCTCCCAGATACTTGAAGCTATTAACCTGCTCTGGTATCTTCCCTTCTATCTCAATTGTCAGCCTCTTCTGATTTCCTCAATTTGCTGCCATTAACACTGTCTTATTTGTACTTAGTTTCATCCTATGTGCTTTCAGTTTTCATTCCATTCCTCCATTCTTTGCTGAAGTTCTTGCTCAGAGGTCTGCCTGAAATGCCATGTCAACTGCACACAGCAACTTTGTTGATCTGTCCCCTGTGATCTGTTTGCTAATGTAGTCCATCATCAGTATGAACAGCAGTGGGCTCAGAGCTGAACCATGGTGCACATCCACCCTCACTGGGCACCCCTCTGAGAGACCGAACACTAATCACACTTCAGTCACTAGGTCCTTGAACATAGCCTGCACTAACAGCAAATCCAACGCAGATAAGCACACCAACAGAGAGCGGAACCAGCGTATAAAAAATATAACAAAGACAAAAATCCAATACCATATACGCTGTTCCCTATGGCAAGAGAACGTCTTGTAGCTTCCAATCACAATAATATCCAAAACGAAACGTGACAGGCATTTCTTAATATTCCATAAAACTTTTATTGACAAGAAACACAGTTTCATCAGACTTATAATACTTAACAGCCTTTCAGACATTTAAAAAGCCCCCCATGGGATTTGATTGGTTGTTCCAATCAAACTTCAGACTGTAACATTATTTAAAGTGCTCAGTGCATATAACTGTTAAAAAAAAATGGAAACACTCATTGAATAAAAAATGCTGTATGCCAATAAAATCATCATCATATTCTGAATATTGTTATATACCCTATTTTACACGAATTGATAAATACATATACAAATAAATAAAATTATATAGCAGCTTCAAGGTGGAGTGTAGTACTAACAAAGCAACTCCACAATACGGCAGTCATTTAAAATAACAACACTGTTCCATCATTAATACAATGACAAGTTAAAATTCAGTACAAATGTCAAGTAAGGATGATGTCTTTTTTAATTCACTTACAAAATTAGAAATATCGAAAAACCATGAGAATCAGGAACTTCATTAGTCATGTTAAAAAACCCCACCATTTGTTAGTGAAAAACTAACAAAACACTGGCTTAAAGTGGGTGTAATAAATCAACCTGCGTACAAATTTAATATATCCTATCCTCCTATTCACCAAATTCCCCTCTCTTTATTCAAAAGGAGAACTGGCAAGATGACTGGCACGAAAGTGAATGCTTCACCAACCTACATGAAAATTTAAACTTGATACATCCTATCTCCCTATACAAAGCATATCTGAAAGGGGATCGAATAATGTGTATTCCGAAGGCATGTGGAGAATGATATACATCAAGTATTCTATAGCTAAACTACCATGGAAACCTACATCATGTATCTAGGAGTATAGTCTTAAAACACCATCATAATCACAGGCACCCCATATTGTAAAAGGCATCAATATTGTATGAGTATGACCAGCTCTCAGACATAAACAACAGACCAGATAAATCAGAAAGGGGCATGCAAAGTATCCACAGTCAATAAAGAAATACCTACTATACGTGTGTTATAAAACATGCACTCATTTTGGTTTGAATACCCTCCTGCTCTTCAAGAACGGTTTGATCTGTACTTTATCATTGAGTCCAGGTGGCTCATCAGATCTTAGTCTGACGATCCACCTGGTCTCACATTCCAAAGTCCTATTAACAAGATCCCCTCCTCTAATGCCCTGTACCAATGTCTGTATAACATAAAAGAAAAAAGTATGTTCAACCCCTGCTTCCTTGTGATGTCTAGATAGTGCATTGACATCTGAGCCTATTCTAACTTGATAGTTATGTTCCGTCTTCCCAATATAAAAGGAAGAACATGACTTACATGAAGACAGATAGACAACATTTCTAGTCTCACAGTTGGTATTAATGTTAAAAGAATACTTCCGTGTTGTTTTCGGATGTATAAATTCTGTATTTAAATTGATGTAACCACATTGATTGCATTTACCACACGGTACAGTATGTTCATATCCCTTGTGTATATTTAGGCTTACATAATAATCTCTTCAAATTGGGAAGATTCCTGTATGTCACTTTCGGTTTAGGGCCCACCACCTTACTCACTTCCCTATCTGAAAGGAGTATGTCCCAGTGTTTGTGCAATACTTTCACTAAATCTGAACTGTTCTTACTGAAGGGTATGGTCGCCCTAACTGTAACAGTAGGTGCATTTGGTCCCTCAAAACCTTCCTGTTGTTCCATAAAGTAGGGTCTAGCTCTATTGGATCTCATTGCTTCCACCTCTATGATAGTCTCATTGATTTTTCCTTCATCATAACCCCTCTCCAAAAATCTTTCCTTGAGGTTCAGAATTTCTGACTTATAGTTATCCTCACTTGGGTTCAGCCGTGATGCCCTCATGAACTGTCCTTTTAAAACATTATTAAAGACGTACATGGGATGCATGCTTTGTCTGTGAAGTAAGTTATTTCTATAACAACCTTTCCTATGAATGGATGTATTCAACAGACCATTATCCATTCTACAAATTTCTACATCTAAGAATGAAATATTGGTTCTAGAGAAATTTAAAGTAAATTTAAGGAAGTTGGTAGAGGTATCCAGATAATGGACGAAACTCTTTAATGACTCTTCATCACCTAACCAAACAAGAAAAAGATCATCCACAAATCTGCGGTACATCCCTGCATGTTTCTTGAATAAATCACTTTCACATAGATACCTATCTTCCCATGTGGCCATAACCAAGTTGGGCACATGGTATGCCCATAGCTGCGCCATCACTCTGCAGGAACAAATCATTATCAAATACAAAAATATTGTTCGTTAGAATAGTTTCCAGATACAAAGCTACTAACTCCACTTTTTTATCCGTAAAATGTGAATTATTGCATAAATAATCCGAGATGTAACTAATACCCACATCATTTGGGATTACTGTGAATAGGCTCACCACATCAAGGGTTACTAACAGAAATGGTTGGTCATCCCTTAAGTCCTTCGTAAAAGTGTATAGGTCCAGTAGAAAATGTCTACTATCCTTAAGTATCTTTGTATTATCATCCACCAATGGTCTTAAAAGACTATCAGTGTAAACTGAAAGGGGTTCCGTGGCCCAACCCTGGCCCGCTACTATCGGTCTCATGGGGGGGTCTATCAAAGATTTATGCACCTTCAGAAGCCCCTGAACAATAGGTATAACCGGATCCCTTACCTTAAAGAATTCATACAACTCTTTAGTAATGTCTGATGACATAAGGAGATCATCAAGATCATTCTCATGGTTTTTCGTTTGAATATTTCTAATTTTGTAAGTGAATTGAAAAAGACAGCATCCTTACTTGACATTTGTTCTGAATTTTAACTTGATATTGTATTAATGATGGAACAGTGTTGTTATTTTAAATGACTGCCGTATTGTGGAGTTGCTTTGTTAGTACTACACTCCACCTTGAAGCTGCTATTTAATTTTATTTATTTGTATATGTATTTATCAATTCGTGTAAAATAGGGTATATAACAATATTCAGAATATGATGATGATTTTATTGGCATACAGCATTTTTTATTCAATGAGTATTTCCATTTGTTTTTAACAGTTATATGCACTGAGCACTTTAAATAATGTTACAGTCTGAAGTTTGATTGGAACAACCAATCAAATCCCATGGGGGGCTTTTTAAATGTCTGAAGGGCTGTTAAGTATTATAAGTCTGATGAAGCCTATTGGCGAAAGCGCTCACTGTGTTTCTTGTCAATAAAAGTTTTATGGAATATTAAGAAGTGCCTGTCACGTTTTGTTTTGGATATTATTGTGATTGGAAGCTACAAGACGTTCTATTGCCATTAGGAACAGCGTATATGGTATTGGATTTTTGGCTTTGTTATATTTTTAATACGCTGGTTCCGGTCTCCATTGGTGTGCTTATCTGCGTTGGTTTTGCTGTTACATTATTTTTTACATTGTCGGAGCAGCACCCGAGGAGGATGGCGAACGTGGATATACATAATAGTGAAAGTATTGAACTCCCGTATATTCCGCCCACGATGGTGAGGGCGAACAAGTTTTCCGACCGTTTTCAGGTTTGTGTGACCGGAGGGAACAATCAGCTACTGGATTTCGTACCGAATATCGAAGGGACTAAGGATACCAACAATGCGGTACATGATTTAAATGCTCTGAAGGACTTGCAGGACTTTGAGACTGCCTTTACCAAGCTGAAAAAGTTACAGGTACAGAGACATTATTTTGAAGCGTGTTTGGACAAAAAGATAGTACCACGTGGGCTTCGTATTTTAAATATGCCCACGTCTGGCAATCAATTTCCTGATTTGTTGTACCGCTGGCAGCAGCTCAATCTTGAGCTGAGCTACAGTTATATGAGATTGCTCGTTGATTACCACACACCGGAAGAAAATAGACTGAGACTTTTGGTGAACAAGTTGTTTGAGGGTTTCAAGACAAAATATAATGAAAATGTTTACGCATTGAAATTAGAGAAAATTTTGGATGACATTACATTTTTAGAAAAACGCTTGTTTGATCAGAAAAAACATAAAATAACCAGGGATATTCGTGATTTCAATAGTAATCATGTTTTTATGTGGCCTAGAGAGAGTCACAGTGATGCACAAAGTTCGAATAATACACGCTTTCAACAGCGTAGTTCTGTGAGTGCCATGACAAAAGACCATACATGTAAGGGTCTGAATGACACTAGGTCGAAAGTAGTTAGGGAGATGGATGTTGTTGAAATTACACAAGGTGACTTAGGACAAACGCCAGTAAGTTATATGGGCAATGAGGCCTTACAGGCTAGTACGTATATTTTGAATGCAGGGAGTGAAACGCGTATAGTGGAACAAGGCAGCACTCTCAGGTTGGACACAGGGGTTGTTTCAACACAGGGTGAAGATGATAATGGATCCAGGGCCCCACAGTTGGCAGGGGAATCAAATACAGATAAGAATATTGCTACTAACGCCATATTATCTTCTCAGGCGCTAGTAGTTAGACCTAAAGAACACAGTAATAACTTTATAACAATGAACAAAGTTAACACTCCCTTCCCAATAGCACAAGATCGTTTTTTGGGAAGGAAACGGTCTGCAAGCAGAGGCAGGCAGAAGAGGAAGGGCTCCATAGAAGAGCAGCAAGGTCCCACATTGAAGAAGATGTGGGAGAAGCCCATTCATTAGTTATCAACCTATCAAGTAGAATTTTGAATAAATATGAGGAACAGGTTCTCAATAAAGGGTTGAGTTTTATCCCCACTAAAAACACCGATTTGGTAGATACCGTCATTGATACGAAATTGTTTACCAGGAAGGTACAACTAACATTAGATTTTGGCAAGGAGAGACAAGAGACAGAACCTAGAAGGTTTAGAGCGAACAGTACATATGTTCCACAGTTACATCCCACCCTTGAGGTGTTTGGTAATGTAGGAGAAAACGAAGTATATGATTACTTTCAAAATAGAAGGGACATAAAGCACAAACATAATTTAAATCACCAACAAAGGAAAGCACTGAATGACCTTAGGAATGATGAATCACTGGTGATTAGACCAGCTGACAAAGGTGGTCCGATTGTTCTGATGGATATCACTGAATATAATGAAAGGATGAGACGCCTCTTGGATGATGATAAATCTTACCACAGAATAGATTCACACACAGTTGTTGATAAGGTTTTTAGTATTTATTATATACTTGATGATCTTCTTATGTCATCAGATATTACTAAAGAGTTGTATGAATTCTTTAAGGTAAGGGATCCGGTCATACCTATTGTTCAGGGGCTTCCGAAGGTGCATAAATCTTTGATAGACCCCCCCATGAGACCGATAGTAGCGGGCCAGGGTTGGGCCACGGAACCCCTTTCAGTTTACACTGATAGTCTTTTAAGACCATTGGTGGATGATAACACAAAGATACTTAAGGACAGTAGACATTTTTTACTGGACCTCTACACCTTCACGAAGGACTTAAGGGATGACCAACCATTCTTGTTAGTAACCCTTGATGTGGTGAGCCTATTCACAGTAATCCCAAATGATGTGGGTATTAGTTACATCTCGGATTATTTATGCAATAATTCACATTTTACGGATAAAAAAGTGGAGTTAGTAGCTTTGTATCTGGAAACTATTCTAACGAACAATATTTTTGTATTTGACAATGACTTGTTCCTGCAGAGTGATGGCATAGCTATGGGCACACCATGTGCGAATAGCTACGCCAACCTGGTCATGGCCACCTGGGAAGATAGGTATCTATGTGATAATGATCTATATAAGAAACATGTAGGGATGTACCGCAGGTTTGTGGACGATCTCTTTTTTGTTTGGTTAGGTGATGAAGAGTCATTAAAGAGTTTCGTCCATTATCTTGATACCTCCACCAACTTCCTTAAATTTACCTTAAATTTTTCTAGAACCAACATTTCATTCTTGGATGTAGAAATTTGTAGAATGGATAATGGTCTGCTGAATACATCCATTCATAGGAAAGGTTGTTATAGAAATAACTTACTTCACAGACAAAGCATGCATCCCATGTACGTCTTTAATAATGTTTTAAAAGGACAGTTCATGAGGGCATCACGGCTGAACCCAAGTGAGGATAACTATAAGTCAGAAATTCTGAACCTCAAGGAAAGATTTTTGGAGAGGGGTTATGATGAAGGAAAAATCAATGAGACTATCATAGAGGTGGAAGCAATGAGATCCAATAGAGCTAGACCCTACTTTATGGAACAACAGGAAGGTTTTGAGGGACCAAATGCACCTACTGTTACAGTTAGGGCGACCATACCCTTCAGTAAGAACAGTTCAGATTTAGTGAAAGTATTGCACAAACACTGGGACATACTCCTTTCAGATAGGGAAGTGAGTAAGGTGGTGGGCCCTAAACCGAAAGTGACATACAGGAATCTTCCCAATTTGAAGAGATTATTATGTAAGCCTAAATATACACGCATAAGGGATATGAACATGTATCACAATACGAATACTGTACCGTGTGGTAAATGCAATCAATGTGGTTACATCAATTTAAATACAGAATTTATACATCCGAAAACAACACGGAAGTATTCTTTTCACACTAATACCAACTGTGAGACTAGAAATGTTGTCTATCTGGCTTCATGCAAGTCATGTTCCTCCTTTTATATTGGGAAGACGAATCGTACACTAAGGGAACGAATCAGGGAACATAACTATCAAGTTAGAATAGGCTCAGATGTCAATGCACTATCTAGGCATCACAAGGAAGCAGGGGTTGAACATACTTTTTTCTTTTATGTTATACAGACATTGGTACAGGGCATTAGAGGAGGGGATCTTATTAATAGGACTTTGGAATGTGAGACCAGGTGGATCATCAGACTAAGATCTGATGAGCCACCTGGACTCAATGATAAAGTACAGATCAAACCATTTTTGAAGAGCAGAAGGGTTTTCAAACCAAAATGAGTACATGTTTTATAATACACGTATAGTAGGTTTTTCTTTATTGACTGTGGTTACCTTGTATGCCCTTTTCTGTTTTATTGGGTCTGAGAGCTGGTCATATTCTTACAACATTGATGCCTTTTACAATATGGGGTGCTTGTGATTACGATGGTGTTTCAAGATCATACTCCTAGATACATGATGTAGGTTTCTATGGTAATTTAGCTATAGAATACTTGATGTATATCATTCTCCACATGCCTTTCGCACTTTCGGTAGGAATACACATTATTCGATCCCCTTTCAGATATGCTTTGTATAGGGAGATAGGATGTATCAAGTTTAAATTTTCATGTAGGTTGGTGAAGCATTCCCTTTCGTGCCAGTCATCTTGCCAGTTCTCCTTTTTAATAAAGAGAGGGGAATCTGGT
This sequence comes from Protopterus annectens, assembly GCF_019279795.1. Classification (NCBI taxonomy): domain Eukaryota; kingdom Metazoa; phylum Chordata; order Ceratodontiformes; family Protopteridae; genus Protopterus; species Protopterus annectens. The sequence continues at coordinate 883,269,479 of NC_056732.1, forward strand.
GAATAGGAGGATAGGATACATTAAATTTGTAGGTAGGTGGATTCAATACCCCCACTTTCTGCCAGTGTTTTGTTAGTTTTCCCTAACAAATGGTGGGGTTTGGCGAAGCAGATACGCCATTTGCGATGTTTTAACATGACTAATGAAGTTCCTGATTCTCATGGTTTTTCGTTCGAATATTTCTAATTTTGTAAGTGAATTGAAAAAGACAGCATCCTGACTTGACATTTGTTCTGAATTTTAACTTGATATTGTATTAATGATGGAACAGTGTTGTTATTTTAAATGACTGCCGTATTGTGGAGTTGCTTTGTTAGTACTACACTCCACCTTGAAGCTGCTATATAATTTTATTTATTTGTATATGTATTTATCAATTCGTGTAAAATAGGGTATATAACAATATTCAGAATATGATGATGATTTTATTGGCATACAGCATTTGTTATTCAATGAGTATTTCCATTTGTTTTTAACAGTTATATGCACTGAGCACTTTAAATAATGTTACAGTCTGAAGTTTGATTGGAACAACCAATCAAATCCCATGGGGGGCTTTTTAAATGTCTGAAAGGCTGTTAAGTATTATAAGTCTGATGAAGCCTATTGGCGAAAGCGCTCACTGTGTTTCTTGTCAATAAAAGTTTTATGGAATATTAAGAAGTGCCTGTCACGTTTCGTTTTGGATATTATTGTGATTGGAAGCTACAAGACGTTCTCTTGCCATAGGGAACAGCGAATATGGTATTGGATTATAGCCTGCACTAACTCTACTGTTTCTGGGACTTTAAACCACTGCATCACTGCCAAAATCAGCTTTCTTGGGACCTTGTCATATGCTTTCTCCCATTCTAGGAATGCTCAGTTGGATCCTTTCCTCATCTCTAGGTTCTTCTCAGCTATCTGTCTCACTGCAAACATCGGGCCAGTTGTGCTGCATCCTGATTTGAATCTGAACTGCTCTCCTCTCATCTTACTTTCTACTGCTCTGTGTATCCATTTATCAGTCACCATCTCCAGATCTTTCATGCAGTGTGATAGGAGTCTGAAACCTATGTACTGCCCACAGTTGTGAATGTTACCTTTGTTATTCTACACTGGCTTGAGTATACTTATTCTCCAGTCATCTGGGTTACGCCTTTCTGTCCGCACTGCTATGAGTACCCTCAGGAGCCATTTCTCCCCTATCTCACCCAGTATCTTTTCATATCTGCTTTGACCTTATCTGAGCCTGCTGCTTTCCCTGACTTCATTTTCCTTAGTGCTTAGTGTGGGCTGCTCTTCTTCTCTCATTGTAGGCTGTGTCTGTGGCAGTACAGCTTCTGTGGAGTTCTCTTCATTCAGAAGCCACTGTAAGTATTCTTTCCATCTGCCTTTGATGTCCTGTGGACTGGTGAACAAGTTATTGCTAGCATCCTTTATGTGGGTGTCAGACTATCTTCTTTATCTTTCTGTCTTTGCCTTGCAAGCTGATATAGTTTCTTTGTGCCAACTACTAAGTCACTTTTCAGAAACTGGTAGAGTGCCTGATGCCCCATTCTTTGATATTATAACTCCTTTCTTTGTTTCTTTGTTAGCCACCAAGTATTTCTTCCAAGTCTGGTCTGTCTTATCTATCTCTCAGTTTTTCCTGTACCCATTCTTTCTTTTGATGACATCCTGGACTTCTTCATTCCACCACCAATTTCCTTATGTACCTTATTTCCATACCTAGCTTGACCACATATCTGCTCTGAAGTCCTCACACATGCTGTTTTGAGGTGCTGCCATTCTTCTTCAACTCCACCTATTTCCTCCTCTTCTTGGGGTGCTAGAGCCTTGAGAAATTCCTTAAACTGCTGTATTTTCTCTCCAGTCAACTTCCAGATCTTCAGTCTTGTCTTTGTTCAGCTTAGAGCCTTCACTGAGCATTGTTTGCAGCTGATTGTGGCAAACAGTGGTTTATGCTGTGGGCCAACTATTTCACTTGGATGACTTTGCAATAAATGATTCTACCCCAGTGCTTTTTCCTTACTAGGAGTCAGTCTGCCTAAGTTGCATGTTGGCCACTCTTGTATGTGATCCTGGGACTGTCTCTTTTTCTGAATCATGTGTTGGCTACAGCACAGACTCTACATGGTGCCTTTAGGGGGAAGAGTTACACAGACCAACTGCTTTGGGCATCTACTGTGTTGCACAGTATCCTCATGATATGAGAACATGGATCGCAGACACTGTGCTGTGGCAAGGCTACCAACTTGACTGTGTAAAATATGGCTATTGGTGATTTGGTAATGTTGACCTGGCATCTTCGCTATTCTTAGATTTATCAAAAAACATTTGACATTGTATCTCATCAACATCTTCTTACTGCACTTCCTTCCCTCGGTCTCAACCACCCCTGTCTCTCATGGTTCCATAACTATCTGATTGATAGACAGCAAGCAGTCAGATGGAAACAAAATCTTTCATCCCTCCTGTAAGTCACTGACGGTGTCTCACAATAATCAATATTAGGTCCCCTTTTATTCAGCATTTTTATAAACAAACAATATACTGCTTACCACATCGTTAGCATAGTTCAATATGGTAATGACTCAACCCATCTCTACCAACACTTCATGACATCATCCCAAATTCTTTCAGTGCCACTGAAACCTGGCTACAAGATGCAAATCTACATCTAAATCCTAACAGACAAAAAAAAAAAAAAAAAAAAAGCAACTGTAGTCTGTAACCCAAACCAAATTTGCAGTCACCCTAATTGGAAATTGCTTCAAATTTGACAGACACATATCACAAGCCATTAAAAATCGCAGCAGAAACTTATTTCCCTATATAGAACCAAACACTAGCTGACACATGATAAAGACAAACACTAGCAGCTATGTACTTTCTTCTGTCCCTACCATATGGCTCACCTACTCTTACAAACCTAAATACTACATTCATAGCTACGCTCTTCATCTGTTCCAATAAGCAGTCAAATTTGCTTCTATCCTTATGTATATGACTCATCAATACAGATCCCTGAAAGAAGTAAACTGGTTTGAGCTACCCAGTTATTTAACATATGTACAATTTTTTATTGTACTCATGCACCAGAAATATGTCCAGCACTAAAAGATAATCTATAGCAGTAGTTTCTAGAGAGAGATGTTTGCTCAGCTAATAGGGATTTAGTAATCACAAGTCTTATCACTCAGCTGGCAACTCACTATATTCCCATTACATATCTAAACTCCCAGCACACCTAAAACAGGCAATGAAACTTTCTGTCTTCATGCACCTTACTAAAACAACACCTAAACCAAAAGTGGTCATGCACATGCTCCTCACCTGGAAAATTCCATTGTCCTTTGTCACTCATACGCTGTCTCCATTTATAACCTCTACCCTCCCTTCTGGGCAACAGGCAATTTCTACCACTCCTCCTCACTTTCCATCCTATCTTAATCCCCATTTTAATTTTCAGTTTCTTTCTGACTTTACTTTATCCATCTTGAAATGCTCTCTACCACTCTCTTATAAATGTCAAAGAGTAGCCTAGTATTCTTATCCCCACAATCCTTGACTTAACAACTATACCCAAGTCTCCATCTTCTAGCTGTAACTACTAGCTACCTACTGGCTAATGTTTTACACTGCTTAACTCAGTTTTATTTATTCCTAATATCTGTACTATAACCCTCCTTTCCCATGTCTTATAAGTCATATCTAATGTCTGCTTGTCAGATATATTGCACATGAGCTATTTTATAAGTCATATCTAATGTCTGCTTGTCAGATATATTGCACATGAGCTATTTTCATGCTAAAGGTCTTATATATGTAATTTAGTATCATGTATAATGTCATTGCAGAAAAAAAACTGTTTTGTCTTTGACTGCTGTTACTAAAAAAACAATTACCTGTTTGCTTTTAGATGTCTTAAGAAGTATCCATGAAATCTATGTAAAAAAAAAAAAAAAAAAAAAAACACTGTTTTGTCATGAGTATGCTAAATACATCTGTTAGCGCTTTTCTCCCCTGGCCTACACTGAAACTGCATTTAACTACTCAGACTTTCCTGGTAAACAAGACAAATAAATAAATAAATCTTTACCCTCCCTAACATACTCAGAGATGCGTACAAGTATCAATAGCTTCTTTGAAGTTTTGCAGACATCGTGGTTGTTTATTCAACTTTCCTTACAAACCTCAGATGTGTGCACAGAAGGTCACTATAGCTTGTCTAGGACAAGGGGACTGTCTACGAGTATCAAGCTGGAATATTCTACAGTGATCAATATTTTAATTTCCTCACAGTCAAACATCATACGTTTATACAATTGGCTATCTTTCTGCAGTAGTTGTAAGAAAGCATAGTGCTTATAGTCATCTAACAACAACAGGTTGAAATGTGTTAACGTTCTACTTGATTTTTTTTTTTTTTTTTGTTTCATCTCACTCTGACTTCTGAAGGGTAGAGAGAAGGTAACAGTCTTTTTTAACTATATTCCATTTTTTATTAAGAAAAAAAAATATACAACCAATAATTGTTACAGCAACCACAGATGTATTGCAAACAAATGACAAAAAAGAGAAAAAACTGCGCCAACACAATTAAAATACAAAGAAACCTAAACACAGATAAGTAAAAATAGTACAAAGCCATAACGATAACTATTATGACCCCAGCAGTAGTAATACTAAAGGAACAAGCTATACACAAATACAAATAAACACAGGTTCATGAAACTTTCTACAGATCCTTTACATACAACCACCCTAATGCTAATGAGAATGTACAGCAGTACTAAAATATCTTGTGTCTAATTCCATATTATACAATGACTGTCCATTAGCATTCAAAAACTAGCATGCTGATTGGTCATCCCAACCAGCTTGCCTGTTGTTAATCCGAGCATATACCAATGGAAAAAGGTCCAGTCACCTGGACGTTCCTCCATTAATATATGCAATAACATTTTTCTCTTTCGTTAAAAAAACAAAAAACAAATAAATAAATAAAATCATAAAACTAGAAAACAATCGAGATGGCACAGAAAAAAATAACAGGATAATCAGGTAAGTTATGTAAAATTAAAGAAATGTACCTCATTATCCTTTTATTTTCTCTGTCACATCTCTCCTGTATGTTAAAAGCATCCCATTTTCTTTAAAATTAAAAATAAAAATAAAAAACAACAGAGATCTTCCTTTCTCCATTGCTTCCTTTACACAGCACTGGTGTACTGCATAAGCATGGGAATGCAAGTCCCATACGCATACATAATACATCAGCAGTGCCCCCAAGATACCAAGGAAAAGTGGAAGAGCATCACAGCACCATTATACAAAGACATTATTTAAGAAAAGTAAGTCACTTTTTCTTAAATGATGTCATTGTATAATAGCAAAAAACGACTCCGTGATTAAACCATATTAACCATGGGTAAATCTTCATTATACCACACTCATGTCATCGGTTATTGCTATATTAGTCAATCAACCCAAAGTATGACAGTTTTTTGAGGGGACAGGTGAGGCGACAATATGGGTGTGTGTGTATGTGCATCTCTCTCTTTCTCTCTCTGTAGATATATATATATATATATATATATATATATATATATATATATATATATATATACATGCAATATCAGCAGCTTGAAATATATGATTATGGCCATTTATTTCCCCACTTTTATTTCAATTTAATTTTGGAGAGATGCACAGAAAGTGACATTTTAAGGGCCGGGGTACTTGGGAGTCAGACATTATTCCCAGATATGCTTTATGTATTCTTGCAAGCACTTGCATTATCAGTGTACTGAATATTACACCTTGTACACTAGTTTTTTTTTTCTTAAAAATGTAAGTCTGAACTTGTGTTCTTTGCTCATAATTTCTGCTTAGGCCTTCAATGGATCAAAAGTTTGAAAAAAGCTCTAAAATGCACCTGAGGACATCTACAACCCCTATGGCTTCTGGCCTCCACACATTCATATTGATTTGTTTATTTCCTCCTGTTATTGTGGTGCAGTCTTGTCTAGTTAAGGTGTATTGAAAGGATACATGAAACAGCAAAGTCATACAGAGTAAGATTGATTTTTTTCTTTAGTTATGATGGCAATTGTCAGATAAATAAAAAAGTGATTTTTGTTTAAGCCATCACTGAAAGAAAAGATTATTTAATAAAATATATAAAATGCAGCTCAGAGCATCCAGAAAACCATTGTTTCTGGGGTACTAGTGGTACCAGTATCCCCAGATTAATTCACTTATTTCTTCAACAGTTATTCCACTGCAGTCTTGGCAAGTTAGGTTGTATTGAAAGATTATAGGAAAAAGCAGAAAAATAAGACAAAATGAAAGTAAAGAAAGAAAAACGTAATGCAGATGTTGTGGGATAAAGGCAAGGAGGGTAGTGCAATAAGAGGATGTGCAAGATGCAATACTGGACACTGGGGACTGTCATGCCTAGGGTGATATTTCATCTAAGGTTAGCTTTGCTTATAATACCTGGGGTTATCCACTTTGTGTATCTTTGATCCAGCTGAATTTTGTGACCAGTATAACTTGTTTTGTGCTACAGCCAGGGTACGTTTTATGCTTTCATTAACCCTGACATAGGATGCACTGGATTTCCCTTTTGATCCCATACTGAAGTTATATTTTCTTAGATTAGATTGGTAGAGAGTTATCAAAGCTATTAGACTGTTAGAATGGTATGACCTGTATTGGACTGACTATTGGTCAGCAGTACCAATTCAATAAACAAGGTATGTATTAAGTCGCACAAAGTTATTTTTGAACAGTAGCCAAAGTAAAAATGCTATGTGATGTAGGTAACATGCATATAATAAAATATAATGATAAACCACTTGTAGAGCCATGCTATAGATTTGTTGTGAACGCTTATGCAATGCAATCTGCACAAACAAATACAAAAACAAACATTTGGATATTCATTTGCATAGATGTTGGCACAACAAGGCTGTGCAGTTCTGAACCGATGTTGTAAAATGATAATTTCACTTCATAATATGCCTTTGTAATAATTGCATTCAATGTTTATGCCGATATGTAAAAGAGACTACACAGCTGCACTGTATAGCTACAGAAACACCAACATTTCTTAATGAGTTTCAGTTTGTGCCATACATTAACAATTTAATGACAATGAGAAAATATAGTTTAAATGCATCTCCTGAAGGAGCTCCACATTTGATCACTGTTGCAGTAGCCTAAGCTATTCGGGTTATATTCAGCCCATACAGTGTTCAAAGCTTCAGGGCACCTTTCATGTACCTAACTGCCAGTTGTTCAAGCAGAGCTACACAAACAGGCAGCCTAGGCATCAGAAGCACCAGCATTTTCTTACCACCAAAGAGTGCTCCCCATGCAGGCTTCATGGGACCCACAATCAGCTAGCAATCCTTCGTGGTTGAGCACATACCTCTCAACCTCTTAGTGTAAGTATGCTGGGTTTTGCCCAAAGTAATATGGGGGTAAGGACCCAAAATAGGGACAGATTTTAACTATTGCTCTTGTAAATTTAGAAAGTTGTTAGAATAACAGAAGTTCTGTTAGCATATATTTTCTGAAGGATATGAAGTTTGAAACTCAAATGTATGTCATTATTTAGTGACTTCAATCTTCATTGATTTGCTGACAAATGCAAACTTTGGGAGGAAAAGACCAAAATATAATGTAAACATCTGGACATGCTATAAAAACCTGAACAGTTGAGAGGTATACACTGGGCAGATCAGTACCCTTGTGGGGAAAGTGGAAGAAAATCTGTGCCTTTTCTGTGAAAAAAATATATTTTATTCTAAGAAAAGTGTTGCAGGACATTTTTTTCAGTATGTACTTGTGTGGAAAACTGTCGAAATTTTTTATTTTCTTAATTTCTGTATTTTTGTCAAAAGTTAGAGTATTAGAGTCATGATAACTGTGATTTTGGGGACAGTCATTGATTTTTTTTTTTTTTTACCTCAAAATCTTGATTTTGTTTTTCTCAGAAGGTTTACTGACTCTCACAGGCTCCACTACCTATCTTTCAGGTTTGTATTTCTTGACTATGGAGCAGTTACAGGTTATTTTGGTTCGTCCATCCCCGGTACACAAGTAAAAAATACTAGAGTGGCTTTAGGTGTCAGGCCAGCTCCTTCACTGCCTTAACGGCAGAGGCATGACTTTGTGTGGCCAGACTCAGTTCCATGGACCATTCTGCAATATCTCCTTCCTTCTACCCCTCACCCCCTAGTATAGCGTTGCAGGAAGTCACTAAAAACTGAGAATTAGACTTGTCCTCTGCAACTGTTGGGTTGCCCTCACTGAGCAAGGTAGGACTACTCTTTTCAGTCTTGAGGTAAAGAACTACCGCATAGTTGGTCTAGGACTTCTTATCCCTGGGATAGTGTCCCTTCCATGACTTCATCCTTTTGCAGGGAGTGTCCCAGGAAAGCAAACCAAAACATTAAGAATGTCTCCTCTCCTGTTTCTATTGCAAAAAGTAAAACAGTCACACAGATAAACCAATTAGTAAAAACCACAAGAAAAAACTATCCTCTATTACAGGAGGTTTAAGTCATCACAAAATGAAAACCCTAGCTTGGCTAGGGTTTTCTTGGGTTTTTCACTAATTGGTTTATTTGTGTGACCTTTTTGTATTTTGGTTAAGTTGTTAGTTGGGGTATTTTGCAAAATGGTTATGGATATCAGCTGGGTTTAAAGACCCTGTATTTCTAGAGTATAGGCAAAAAGTCCACTTATGCATTGCTGATGAGGTCATAAGAAGGCCAAAATGTGCATGTCCACAAATAGTGTCATTTGGGTTTGTTGGCCTGAATCTGAGCATAAAAATGTAAAAAGAAAAAAGTAAACAGTCATGGACATTCAAGAGTCATATAGTTGAAAGACGATGTCCTTAAGGGTCATTTGCATATATTCCATGTGCCTCTATTACAGGAGGTTTAAGGTATCACACAGTGAAAAGTCTAGCTTGGCTACATTTTTCTCGTGTTTAGAACCTAAAATCGAGTATGAAATAATATCACATACTCTGGATGCTCACAAGCACCTCAGATACTACTTGGTCATAATTAAATCCTTCCCTAACTCTGATCAGCTAGTTGTTTCCTATGAAAATTAGAAAAATGAACAATCCGTGTCAAGGCAGACAATTTCTAGATGGTTGTCTCATATTTCTTTTTGGTATTCCCACTATAACTGTATTCTAACCATAAGCCACTTTCAGGCAGGGTTGCAGCCCACTCTAACATGGATATGGCTTCTTCTGTAACGTTTTGGAAGTGAGTGGACTCTAGAAGTATTCTACAGGCAGCATCTTTGTCCTCTGTAAATACTTTCACAAAGCATTATAAACAGGGTCTCCTGGATTCTTAAATTCTATTCTCCCTGTATGTTCCTAAGCTATTGTAATATACCCAAATAGCTTATGCTACTACAACAGAGATCTAATGCTGAACATAGGACAGTCAAGTAAGTAAACCTATCATAACAGTGGATGTTCTATTAGAGCAGTGTTGAAGCAACTGTTTCCTCTCTCCCTGCCTCCCTCTCTCTCCCTCCTTCCATTTCCTCTGTTTGGTTTTTGATTGATTACCAGGGTGTGGATGTTTATATCCTTGTGTGTATAGTTACATCTGATTTACTATTGCTTATTCCTTTACTGACATACTTTCCTTCCAGGCAAGAAAGCTCTATAGTTAGTGCCCAAATTGCCTTTTTATGTGATTGAGCTTGAGTGCCTGAAAGCAATAGCGTATCCAGAGTGGGGCGAAGGGCAGTCACCCAGGCACAATGGGCATGATTGCTAGCTCTATTCTTTCATGTATTTGTTGTTGTTGCCTCTTCTTATTTTTTTATTATAATGTTTTATTTTAGCTGTCACATTGGGAGTGTGCTGTCAAGAAGAAAGCTTTGAGACATGGTGTTTCTCTTGTGTTGAGGAGTGCCAAATCAAACTGACTTTTTTTAATACTCTCACATAGAGAGCATGAGTGACATTGGATGGGTGTTACTTTCTGACTCTCCTCTACTGTCAAAGAGCACCAGTTTGAAGGATCATTATTTATTTATTTATTTATTTATTGTTTCTCATGCACTACTCTTTTTTGAGCTGTGCCATATTGAAGGGTCCTTTTTGTTTTCTTTCTTTCTTTCTTTCTTTCTTTCTTTCTTTCTTTCTTTCTTTCTTTCTGCTCTTTCATTGAGATCATGGGGTTTCTAGATAAGGAATTGGCACCAGGCACCTCAATAGCCAGCTATGCCTCTGCCTGACAGTTAGGATGTGCATAAAGTGCCCTGAAGATTTGAAAGCTGGCAAAACGTCATATCCTAGGAAGGATATATCCCAAGTCACTTAAGCTACTACAGCAATGATCTACTAGACAGCTACTGCCATGATAAGCTTACCTACACAACTGTACTTTCCATGCCAGAATTATTTATTTATTCCAATATCATGCCAATAAAATTTTAAGGCAAATTTCACTAATTTCATTATGGAATATAGTAGTGATTTCTTTGGAAAATATTTGTCATGGTATTATTTTATAACAAAAAAATAGATGCACGATAACCTGAAAAAACTGATTTATTTCCCAATCACTGCAAATATGTGTTTAGTTTTAAAACAGCAATGAGAAAACCATGGGAGGTTAAACTGGTCTGTGTACCTGACTAATGCATGTATATATTTTGAGCTAAGAAACTATGGGGATCTTGGGACCTATTTTAGTACTCTGATTAAATGTATTTTGGAAACTATTGGCATTTGTCTTGGATATGATGCAGGGTTCTTTAATTATTTCATAGGAATCATAAGAAATACAAGGTAACCGAGTGTTCTGGCCATTTTCACCTTGCCAGTACCCTCCCTTAGTGATGTATTCCATTTAATAAACTGACCAAGAATGTAGGAATTCAGAGGAAGACATGTTAAGAATTAAATAACTGCTGTTGACACACTGATATTGAGGACGAGGAAGGCATTAATTAATATGTTTGAATAACAGCATAAAACTGTTTTCCAGATACGTGAAACTCGTAGTGTTATTCTATTCCTTTTTACAGTGAATATCAACATTAATCCTTAGGCAAAGTTTTCCAGAAAGTTTAAATTTAAATCCTACATTAGTAGTGGCCTATCTCTAGGAATGTTTTTATCAATGTAAACATTGATTGGATAATTATCAGTAAAGATATTATTCATACTGATAATTCCAGCCATTACTCTTAATATTGAAAGCTATTGTAGCATTAATTGCTATCCCTCATCAGATGTACATTGCTTAAAATGAAGAAATACAGAAAGACAATGCCTTTAATGTCCACTACAAAATATGTAAACTTAAAATAGTGATTTCAATTAGGTCTTTTGTTGTGAAAGTGGCACACTAAGCTATGAAATGAAAATGAAAAAGTGTGTATTGCCTCCAGCGATATTTGTCTTAAATAAAATGAAATATCTTGCACACCATCAGCAAATAGTTTTGAATCAAGGTTAGGTCTAACTTTATTAATTCTCTAGCAGGCAAGGTTATCATAATGCCTGGAAATGCTGTGTGGTTATTATTATGCCTGGAGATGCTGTATGAATTTATAACCTGTATATTATGCTTACAATGGTGCTCAGCATGAACTTCATCTACAAATTAAATTACATAAAAACAATTGGTTCTTTTAAAGTCTGCACTTGATTTATTTAGGCTCTAACACTTTTATATGAGAGACCTTGGTTTATAGGCGTCATGGAAAAGTATGTGATTTTCTTATGAGTTAAAGAAGGCATCCAATGTATAAACACAAAGGATATGCATTGCATGACATTTCATGTCACAGAAACTTCTGAATTTTAGTTAAATCCAGCAGTAAAAACAAAATGTAGTAAATATATCCAGTCCTTATTGTTATAAGATAGGATTACTGCTACCTTAGGTACAACAATTCAGACTGAGGACTGAGGCTGGGATTCATAGACTGATTGAGTAGTACACAGTAGCCAGTTGTAAGTTAGTGGCCAGGTCACTGGTGATTCATAGAAGCATGGTGCACAGGAGAGCAACAGGAGGTGATGAGCATTTTATATACTATATATATATATATATATATATATATATATATATATATATATATATATACAAATGATGACATAATGCTATGCAAACAAAGATACATATTAATATGAGGTGTACATAATATGCATACGTATATATATATATATATATATATATATATATATATATATATATATATATATATATATATATATATATATATATATATATATATGTGTGTGTGTGTGTGTGTGTGTGTGTGTGTGTGTGTGTATATATATATATATATATATATATATATATATATATATATATATATATTCATATTTGTGTGTGTATACAGGTGTTACAATTCATAACCGAATGAAATGCACCTTGTGTATCAGCCTGCGTGAAGAAAATACCTACATTACACAGAATAATAATAATAATAATAATACTATAAAGAATACCAGATAGAGTCATAATAATACTCAGAACTGTAGCAGAAAACTTGAAACAACATCTTCTTACACTTAACATGACCAACACCCATCAAGTGATGTCATGTGTTGGATAGCCACAACTAAACAGTATAGGCAGTGGATGACTTACCACAGAGTGGCTCTCCATGATATAACCAATTTGTACTTTGCTGATCAGCATATTTTAAGGAGTCTGGTAGACAAGTACTGTCTTCATGCAGACTCAAGCCGAGAGTGTGGCCTTCCTATCTCTGTGGAGACAATAACATGCATACCACTCACTATCATAGCAACTGTCAGTGATCAACTGGGGACCTGCTAGGTGTATGAAAAACATCAGCCTCAAGAATACTAGTCAAGTTTCTCATTAATATGTTTCTGCAGGTGTGTGAGCATAATTGGTATCACAAGACAGTAGAGAAAAGAGCCAGTGTTATGTCTGGCTTCTATAACATGTTGACCTGAGGTACCCGTTGCTATAGATTTCACACATGTGTAACAAAGGCCACACCTGGTCCACACCCAAAGTTGCATGCCAGCAGGAAAGGATACAATCTTGTGAACTGCCAGGAGGGTTGCAAATCAAAGGAGAACATTAACAATGTGTCTGTAGAGCACCTGTGAAGTTCCCATGATTCTCAGATATTTTAAATGACAACAATATCATAGAACCTGTGGGCATTATATATTTATACTTTATGTCTGAAAAAAATAAAGTAACCCCTCCAAATATAGAGCCATTGTGTTTTGAAGGTTATGCTGGATACACTCTTGCTCCCTAGCTTATGACATTAGCATACAGTCAGAAAGTGCTACTGACCACCAGTGCAACATTGTACATGCAACAGTACAAAACAGCATAGAACAGATATTTGGGCTGCTGGTAGAAATACTTCAGCATCATCATTACCCCCAGCATTAATGCCCAAATTGGCCTATTGTCTCACTTTAGCTTCTGCATATACCCTCACTGTCATAGCCTGCTCTGTGAGCAAGTAATATAGAGGCAACAAAGTGAACATGGTTATGTGTTGTGACATTGTGACCATGTGTCATGCATGCCAAGGATTTTTACACTACACCAGATATATACATGGTACAAGTGCTCTCCTGCTGTTGTAGAACTCCTGATATTCCTGTTATAACAGATATGCAGTGGGACAATTTGGTCAGCCTACAATCTGTATATGCACCAGTGGTCTATAGATACCTGCTGTTTGTTAAAATCTGGTATATCTTCCATTGAGACATGTGCTGGTTGTATCATTGGAATGCCGTCCTCCACTCCTCGAGAGATTATCAACATACCAGTGTCTTCAATGAGAGACCATAATGTCATCCAGAGTTAGAGGCAAATAAAAATAAAAAAATAAGTTAAAGAAAGATCTCAAATTATGGACATGTTGAAATACCATTGACTGAGACCTTCTTGAAACAATTTCGAATTTTAGGTAGGATCCAACAAAGGTCTGTGGAAAATAAGGGGGATCCTTCCAAAATCTGGATAGGTGAGAGGTATAATGTCTGTCAGTGTAGCTCTCCCTGGTGGACCACCACCTGTGGCCAGTTTCTTGAACAGTTTTTATCATGCAAAACCAAACAGCACTCCAAAGGATAAAAGCCTCATTGAATGAAAAGAAGCTTAAATAAAATAATCTAACAGTGTATACCACGAAGCAAACACATCGAAGGACCATAAAAGTAAACTTCAAGCACGTTTATTCCAAGACAAAGGCATGATAGAAACTAATCCAACAGTGCATACAATAAAACAAACATGTAGAAGGACCATAAAAGTAAATTTCAAACATGTTTCTATAATGCATCCATCTTGGTATGACCGATCTTGACTATGAAACATCTATAACACTTATAACACTTATAACACTGACCACAGCACTTATGTTATGGAGCAGTTTCTACCATGACTGGTCCTGTTGAGGCTGGCCAACATTCCTCTACCTAACAGGAGTAATCACTGCGTCCTGAGTACCTGCTGCAGGATTTCATTCTCACTAGGGCTGAAGTTATCTAGCTAGTGTTTTATGCCATATCTTGTGGGCATGATTATTCTGTAAACAAGAAAACATAACTCTACACATCATACTGGTGTCAGTGGTTAAGATAATACCTTCAGGAACAGAGATAAAATTACTGCAGTCAATTATACTGGTTGGTACAGATATAACTACAGATATTAGTGGTGAATCTGCAGTACTTAGGCTCACATGCACTTTAATAAAGAGTCCAGCCTTTCTGTTAGGTACTACAAATGTGTACAGGAATAAGATAAGCCACATGTTGCCCATAAAATTACAGGACTAGACAGGTGAAGGGAAAACACAGAGCTATGCTATAGTATACCAAATGATTTGCAGTCTACGGCACTGTACTACACACATTCATTTTAATTCTCTGCAGGTTCAAGGTATACCTAGGCATAGTGGGACTCAGTATATTTGAGTAATATTCTATCCACATCAGCTGTAGGATCACATCCATCTTTCACTGAAATAATACATCTTACCTCACAAACAGAGATAAATCTGTATTCCACAGATCTCGGTTAACATGTATAATACTTGCAAAATCAAGTGCTAAACAGTGTTCAAAATTGTGCTGCATTCTCATACCATATTGCATAGGTAAATTAATTCATATGCCATGAGAGTTAATAAATCATCTGATTATATCATTGTACACCATGACCAAAGAATGTAACTTGTTCATAAAGCTTTTATTAGGCATAAAATATCCATATCGTTATGTAGGAGATCTGTTCCCATGCAAAAGTCATGCAACTGCACAGCAATAGGATGTGCAACTCACAATTCAGAAATCACATTGCATTTATGAGACACTGGCTTCCATTTTAAAGCTCATGAAACTGTTACCAGTATCAAAGATAATCACATGGCAGTTACTACTTCTTCTACTGTCCAGAGGAGAGCACCTTCCTGATGCATGAGGGAAACAATTCAGTATAGGTTACTTGGACATTTTAATGGCCCCTGATGTAGCTGAGGGTCATACCAGGTATATGGGCATTACAAGAATTTGAAGGCACTGCAGGCATAGGCTCAATGATGTGCCATTCTGCACTCTTGAGAGCTCCGACAGTGGAAGGAAAGGATTAGGCAAGAATGCCCTTACTGGTATTATAAGGGTCTGTCATTGCATATTATTCTATTTTAATGACTATCACTGTATGCAATTTTACTTTATGAAAGTTTTGTTAGTCTTGTATAAATGAGTTATTTGTTCTAGTTGAAGGACTTTCTGTTACATCTTATTGGTATTTATGATCAGATTATGTGAGGGAGTATCATGTCTGGAGAAGGTATAATTTATTTTCACTGTCCTGTATAGATTTGTTCTTGTTACCTGTAGGTCTGTCTGTGACACATAAGTGATGCTTTTTAAATGCATGTTTTAAGCAACAACCTTAAATGCATTTTGAATATATATACATATATATATATATATATAGAAGATAACATGTAAAAAAAACAATGACAGTCTTTGTCCATTGTTTATACAGTTATTGTAATGAAAACAACTTTATCGAAAATGATATACATACTTACATATGACCAAGACTTTAATGTTTCCCATAATGTCTGTCCATTCCTCTGACTTTGCACTTCCCAACTATTGTCCAGTTTACTTTATAATGTCCTAGTTTTATTTAAACTCCAGTAAAATTGTGTCACTATCTTACAACATTTTGACATTTTCTCCATCATATTCATTTTATAACACTCTCTGACCCTCATTATTACTTTTAAATATTCTGTATGTTGACTTCCCATTGTGGCCACATGTATCATTCTTCATTCCCTTGCTATTACTGTTTTTGGAACAACTGATGACATTAAGCAGGTAGTCAGCTCTTCCTTTCCCAATCCTAGTGCACCCTTTTCTATGTCCTGTCCTAATGCTTCCCATGACCATGTAATAGCCTTACTGATTATTTCCTCCCAACCTTTCATCACTTACTTCTGTCTCTGTTGTGCTCTTCAACATTCCCAATACATTATCTCTGCATCCTTCATGCCCCATCTCCAGCACTTTATTCCCTTAGCTCCCCTTTCATATGTTATTTTATTGTATGTAGTGTACCATAACTGCAATATCATCATCTGCTGATTCCATACATAAAGCTATTTCATAAGATGGTCAGCATTTTCCCATATTTGGTTCTATTCAGTTTGTGTCAGTCCCTCATGTAGAGTTTCTTTGACGTGGAGTACCTTTTCAGTCTTAGCCCTTTATTTCTCACTTCTGTGTTGGTCCTTGTATATCAAACTACCTCTCCACTTATTCATAGTGACTTATTTATTATACTGAGTCTCCCTACTATTTATTTCCTGCTATGTGTGAGTATAGTCTGAATTAATTTTTACCAATCCATTAAACATTCCAAAATGTTACTTTCTAACCTGATAGTAACCTTGTAATTTGTGGAACAGTGACCTTTCTTCCTTTTGTCCGGCACTATTCTTATTTAGAATACCAGACTCTAGCAACTTCTTCTAACACCTTCTAACTGCTTCCTCCCATTCTTCCCACACTGGATTGGGGATTTTGTCTTTAACATCTAGCTGGTCTCAACTTTTCTTCTATTTGGTGTTCTTCATATCAAATCAGCTTATTGTTTAAGACCGGCTCCCAATTTTCCCTTAATGTTTGTAACATAGATTATCTATATAGGGCCATACCAACCCCTCCAGTGTTCAGCCTACTTGTCCTCTTCATACAGCCTGCTTCATTAAACCAAGTTAAAATCCAATACTAGGGAAGAGATAGGTATTAGGCCCCTTCCTACCTTTGATAGCAGTACAAGCATTTCTTGTTTCCTGTCTTAGAACCATGTTTATGTGCTTGACCCACTTATACTTAAAGTGGAGTCCAAATCTTTTCTTTGAATGGATGATCATATCTCACTGGTATATGCCTTAGAATGTGTATAATGCGAGAGAGTATCACAGTCATAATAGCATTTATCTTACAAATCACAGTGTATGCTATATTAGCCCCCCCACCTCAGCTGTAGCATGTTTATGATCCTCTAAATTTGTTATAAATGTTACTTCATATGGGCATCCTACCTTCACTCAAAGGTATGTGGAATATTCTGTCTCCTTTATGTCTTGGATTGCACATCATCCCTTAACTTCTCCCAGTCCAACCAACATTGTTTTATTTTGATTTAGTTCCAGACCTAGCATTTTATGGATTCTTTCAAAAATACATAATGCCTGGAATTTAATTCCTTGTCTATATTTTCTGAAGTCTAAATGTAATCATCAGCACATAACTGGAAAATAGCCTTCCCCTCTATCTGTTGTCTTTGTTCTAAGATCTCATGTACTCATATAAAAGCAACAACAACAAAGGCAGTGGTAATCTCCAAAAACAATTCATGTTAGCGCTTTCGTTGATAACAATATTTCAAAATCTTCAGACATCAGATAAAAAATACATTCATTATATAGTAGTTAAATAATGACCTCACACATCAATTAATCAATTAAACATTGAAAGGGTCATTAAAATAGTTTTTCAGCAGTAATCAGAACACACTGAAAGAAGCATGAATTGCTTCAGGACCCACATCCAAATTCAAACATATATATATATATATATATATATATATATATATATATATATATATATATATATATATACATACATACACACACATGTAATACAAATATAAATATATTATATGTTCACTCCCAAATATTACTGATCAAAAATAAACAATAAAAATATTCTAAATAACCGCAGTCAACAATAAATTAAAGCAATTTACCTTTCTAAGGCTTTTAATTTCAAAATGCATTTTAAAGAGCACTGTTCAGTAAGTCCAGGGTAAGCATAGGCATTAAGCCTAAGTTGCCAGTATAACTGTCATTCTTCCAAATGCAATTGCCATGGCCCACCCCTTCCATCCCTCATCATCCGTTTGATAAACATATAAGAAAATGTATGGCCATCATTTCCCATAATATGCCAGTGCCAGAACTGTGCCAGTTTTTATACTGGAAAAAACTATGAGATATTTTAGAGAGAGAATTTATGAGCACCAGTATAGTATTGGTAGGAGAAATAGTACCAATGGTTTAGCCATGAATGTTATGGAAAATTATGGCCATCAATTTTCTAATATGGTTATCTAACAGGTGATAAGGGATGGAAGGGGTGGGCCATGGAAATTGGATTTGGAAAAACGAGAATTATACTAGCAACTTAGGCTTAATGCCTATGTTTACCCTGGACTTACTGAACAGTGCTCTTTAAAATGCATTTTGAAATTAAAAGCTTTAGAAAGGTAAATTGCTTTTATTTATTGTTGACTGTGGTTATTTAGAATATTTTTTTGTTTATTTTGATCAGTAATATTTGGGAGTGAACATATAATATATTTATATTTGTATCACATGTGTGTATAGAGTCTATATTACATCACCGAATGCTTAAAAAAGTGAACGGTGATTAATCGACTCTATGTAAACAAAAGCTTACAATGTTGATCTGTCAGAACAGTGATTTTTTTCCAAAGGAAAAAAATCACTGTTCCAACAAAAGAAAAAAGAAAACACTTTAAACATTACATTAAGTGGGGGTGCTTTGCCCCCCACACCCCCAATGTGGGGGCATGTGCCTGACACCCCCCCTACTTAAATATACCAACTCCGAGATCACACTACAGCGCCGAAAATGGCAAAGTACCAAAGTGGCCAAGTGAATTCTTTCCCAGGGAAAGAATTCGCTTAAAAGCCACTTCAATATTTTGCCTTTTCAGACTTTTCAGTTCGATCAAGATGCATTTGAAAGAATGCGTCTTCGGTCTTGTAATAGGAAGCCATGTGTATATATATTATGTTTGAATTTGGAGGTGGGATCTGAAGCAATTCATGCTACTTTCTTTCAGTGTACTCTGATTACTGCTGGAAAAACTGTTTTAATGACCCTTTCAATGTTTAATTGATTAATTGATGTGTGAGGTCATTATTTAACTACTATATAATGAATGTATTTTTTTATCTGACGTCTGAAGAAGTTGAAATATTGTTATCAACGAAAGCACTAACATAAATTGGTTTTGGAGATCACCACTGCCTTTGTTGTTTTTATTAGTTATTTGTTGCTGTCGTTCATGTACTCATATAGCCAGTTTTTTCCAAAAAGTTTTTATTCATTTTATAACACAATAACTTAACAGTATAATAACAAAAAAACAAACAAATAAACTGTATACAATGTCCATAACAATTTAAAAAGCAATATACATTGGAGAACACTTAATATTTCTCTAACAGATTAGACAATTTTGTCCAAGCAATTAAGTGATGAGTTATGTTGTTAGTCCTTGCTTTTATAGTAGCAATCCCATTCTTCCAAATGTATTTCACAAGATGAATAAACTCAAGTTTAAAGACAGGAGTAGATTGGGATTTTCAATTTTTAGTAACAATGTTCCTTGCTATAGAGAGGATAGACAATAGTAAAAATGTTTTTTTTTAGGAATGACTTCAGGAACAGGAACATTGAAAAGGATGAAGGAGACTGAAATTTTACAGTTGTCATTCCATAGAGTTTTACAAAGGTATTTAAAATCTAACCAAAATGAGGAAATTATTTTGCAATTAACAACCATATATATCCAGTCAGCATCAGGGTGTCCACATCTCCAGCATTTCATTTAATCTTTCTTGTACATTATTGCTAGTCTATGTAGGGTGAAAAAAACATCTATGTAAACTTTCCATGTGTATACATGCCAGAACAGGGAAGATGTGGATTCCTTCACCAACCGTAAACAAAGTTTTTTATCTTTTTCTGAGAATACTTGTTTATTAATTTTACTTGAATAATTCCAAAAAGAAACATCTGTTTCCTAAAATCATTTCATAGAATTTTATAAACAACAGATATGTATGAAGTGTTATTGGGTGAGCTATTAATAATTGTTGAGATAAAATCCAAGATTTTTAACTTAATCTTATTATATTCCTCTAATGAGGGTATGAGCTTAGTATGTATAAAATCCTTACAAGTTTGGATATCTAGCCAATTGCAATTTTGCAAACTATATCTGCTGATCAAATAGTCCACAGAATTTATTTTATTAGCTGAGAAAAATTGATTCTAATATAATAGTCACCCCTCTTAAATGCTAACATTTTCTGAGTATCAAAAGATATCAAACATTTATTTGTGTAGGTAATATGAAACATAATTATTAATGCATTCTTAATTAATTGATTAGAAAACATAAGCTTTTTAAACAACAGCAATATTTGGTTTGTAAGAGATGTTGGAGAAGTTATGATCTTTCACTTTAAATGTATATTTTTAAAATCCATATAAAGATGTTTGTATGTATTTGAGTGGATTCCTTATATAAGAACAAATGTTCACTACTTCAAAATTGTAATAGGAAGCCTCACTTCTGTGAAAGTTCACTTTAACGAAAGTGAACTTTTGTGTAAGTGCACTTCACCAAAAACACTGCAGCACAGTGGAGGACATAAAAAACAAGCTATGTCCTCCACTATGGTGTGGTAGTCACGGACCCTAGGGTTAGGGCATCGGTCAGGGTAAGGGGATAGTTAGTAAAGCTATCCTCTTACCCTAACCCATGCCCTAACCCTAAGGTTTGTGACTATCACACCATAGTGGAGGACATTGCTATGTCCTTCACTGCATTGCAGTCGTCACGGACCTTAGGGTTAGGGCACGGGTCATGGCAATGGGATAGCCCTATGGGCTATCCCCTTACTATGACCCGTGCCCTAACCCTAAGGTCCGTGAGTATTGCACAAAAGTTTAGTACAACACCCATTTGTTGTACTGAACTTTGCGTAAGTGCACTTTTGATTAAGTGCACTTTCGCTGCAGTGAGCATTCCATGCACTATTTTGAATTAGTGAAAATTCAATCTAGTGTATGGAACCCATTTGAGTATATGATTCAAGCAATGTCCTATTACTGTTAGGAAGTTAAGGTTTCATGTATTGATTTTCAATGTGATGTATTAGAAGTATTATCCAAAAGCAACACTATATTAATAAATGTGGAGTTTAAATAAAAATCGATGTTTGGAAATCCTATACCTCCTTCATCCCAGCTTGTGGTGTGCCAGAGAAGAGAAATTATTGTTATTTTTTTATTTTTATTTTTTTTTTTTTTTTGGATACCAAAGAAAGTTGAGTTATAAGTTATTTATTTTCTGTTTAATTTTGACAGGTGGGGGATTATTAGAGCTTGGCCAATGATTAAGATTTTAGGTAACATTATCATTTTGTTTAACGTTAATCTGTCATCAAATGTGAAGAAGAGTATGTTCCAACTGTCAATTAGACTTGTAATTGAGTTTACAAGTGGTTGGTAATTAGATGTGAGTAATTTTTTATAATTAGATTAAATAATGATACCTCAAAATTTAATATGCATGCCCTCCAAGTTTATGTCTCTTATTGATCTAAGTTTCATAGTAACAGTTTTATTCACTAGAATTGTCTGTGTTTTGTTGTGATTGAATTTTAAACCAGAGATATTTGCAAAAAAGTCTAGATTATGTAATAGGTGATCTACTGAATTTTCAATATCATTAGAAGTTATAATATTTCCTCAACAAACAGTTGTACCTTGGGGGATAATTTGTCTGACACTTAATATCCTTTAACATTGTCATTATTTCTAACATAATTTGCATGAGGCTCAATAGCTAGGGCGATATTTCAAATGGGCTAGATAGATAAGATCCAATCTTTACATAGGCTATGGACTTTTCATATAATTTTTTTTAATTAATCCTTTAAAGTTTGTGGAGAAATTGTATTATTGCAGTGCTTTAAACAGATATGGCCAGATTAGGGAGTCAGAAGTTTTATCTATATCAAGGCTTAAAATAGAAAGGTCATTTTTTTCCTGTTTGCTAAGTCTGTTAAGGACAGCAATCTAATTACATTGTCTTGTACCTTTCTGTTTTTGATAAAATTGGTTTGGTCTTCATGAATTAATATTGAAAGAATATTATTTAGTCTGTCGCTAAGATAGACATGAATATCTTGTAATCGATGTTAAGCAAAGAAATTGGCCTGTATGATGTGCAAAGGTTGGGCTCTTTATTTGGTTTTAAGATGGAAGTGATGGTAGAATATTTCCATAAGGGAGGGTAATTGCTGTAGTTTTAACTTCTTGGAATGCATTGAATAAGATTTTCAAGATGTTATCATTTAAGAGTTTCTACAATTCTGGAATTAGACCATCCAGACATGGTGCCTTTTTTTGTCTTAAGATTTTTTATTTGCTTTTTTAATTCTTTAAAGAAAACAGGTTTATCTATGCTATTAATATTGTGATTGGATAGCTTCTTTTTAATATTATTAGCAAGAAAGCTGTCTACATTTTTATCAGTTGTAGATGAGTTATTATTATTAATATTCTTGTAATGTTTTTTGAAATATAATATGATATTTTTTTAGATCCATAACTTTGATAGCCTGATAATTTGTAGTGTATATTATTTCTTTTATATGAGATTTTACATTTAAATTTTCAAATCTAATGGCAATCCTATGCATACTCTTGGGATTAATTGAGTAGGATTGTAATCTGATTTTTTCCAGGTTTATTGATATTTTATGATGCATGATATTCCTTGTTCAGTTTACATATCTCAGCTAATGCAGATTTGTCATTTGCTGTAAGTTTTAGTTTTAGTTCATCACTTTCTTTTTGTATGTCTACCAGTTGTTTATCCCACTCTTTCCTTTTATTTATATACCAACTTTTGACTTTGCCATGTAAGACTACCTTTAAAGTGTCCCATAGGATAATATCTGAAACCTCTCCATTATTAATGACATCTAGGTAAAGCTTTATTTCATCTAGAACCATTCTTTAAATCCCTGTACTGTTACCAGATAAGCAGGTAGTCTTTGGCAGAAGTTTAAGGGGTCAGTATTAAATGTTACATTGAAGGTGATAGCATTGTGGTCAGACATAGAGCATGATGTCAGCACTGCATTATCAATTTTCTCAGTAAAGAGCTGGTTACAAAGACTTTGTCTATGATGGTCTGCATGCCAAATCTGTAGGAGTAGTGAGAATATTTCAGGGAGGATGATATCTTTATACTATCAATGTGAATTAGGTTTCTGTCTTTTACATAGTTCTTGAAGTGCTTGGCAACAGATGAATCTTGAATGGCTTAGATGTTGTAGTATCAGTAGAGGACAATATACAATTAAAATCACCAATGAATAGGAACTCACCTTTAGACTTTAATGATATGGTCCCAATACCCGGTATCCAGTAGGTGTTTGCAAAAGTGTACATCTCTTTATCTAGTTTTAGTATGACTAAAGCAAGCATACCATCATTGCTTGAGTATGAGTCAACTATTTCTGGAATTCTCATTGATTTTCTGTGTAAAATTAGGACACTTCTTCTTTTGTGGTTGTAGTTTGAACTTAACAAAATCTTATAATCCTTAAAGGTTAATTTGTTTAGATCTTCTGTTATTAAGTGAGATTTCTGAATGAATACAAAATCTGATCTATATAGCATTAAATATTTGTTGACACTACGCCTTTACATGGGGTTTTTCAACCCATTGACATTAATAGATGCAATGTTAAATATTACCATTTGATGGAGACTGCTATTATAACTAAACCTGAAAAGTGCTTTGCTTAATTCATTATGACAAATACATTTTTAAAACTGTTATGGACAATTTAAAAACTCTAAATCTGAAAAACAATAAAACTATATTTTAACAACCTTCTGATAAACTAAATCCAGACTTACTATATCTCTCATAGAAGCCACAAACTAACCTTCTCTTGAGATCTAGTGGGAATTCCTAGCTACTGCATGTTAATAGCAAGCAGAATGGAAACTACATGTGCATTAAAAACATACAAACATGAGTCTGTATACAATTTTTTATTGTTTTTATTTAAACAGACTAACTAAGATAAACTGATTAATCCTAATAGTTATTTGTTACTATAAGTAAATACAGAACTATAATGTCATTAATGCAGATAGGAAAAAGATGCATTTGAAACTGTCACTGTCAGAAACATATTTGTAATTCTTATTTAAATATAAATGTAATTCAGATTAAATAAAGCACTATTTACAGTAAAACATGTGTATAAGGCTTTTTAGATAAAAAATAATTGCTAAATGAATGAAAACACAGTTCAAACGATCATTCCTGAATCTGATTGGCTGTTAGAGTTCAGTGGAGAGAAACAGGTTCAAATGTCATGCCTACTTCCTGAAAGACAACACAGATTGTTTCTCATGAGACTGGCAGCTAACTGAAGCCTTTAGATGCTTGAACTCATCACAAAAGTTGTCATAATTCCATCAAAAAAGTAAGTAGGCAGGAATTTTCTAGTGAGGTGAAGCTTTGAAGCATAACTTGTAAAATTATGAATATTTAAAATACAGGCTCCAAATTACCAACCATACACAGATATAAGCTATATTAGTTAAATGGAGCACATTGAAGAAGTTCAGTTAAGTAATAAATGTGTATATAATAATAAAATGTCATGACTTTCTTTTTAAATACTTAAAAGTAACTCAGTAAGCATTTCTCTCTCCTGCAGTGATTAAATACTATGACACTAGTACTAAAACAGAAAGAGAAGGCACATACATGAGGAAATAAGTATAGGATATAAAAGAAATATATATATATATATATATATATATATATATATATATATATATATATAGATATATAGATATATAAATATATGAAGTGGGTGAGTGATTTTATACCATTTCACTAGTGCTATGCCATGTATATAATGAGATAAAAGTATAAAATAATAGTTTGCAGTTGGATAAAATTTTGATTTACTTAAATTTTGAGTACTATATACTGTTTATAAATTTAGCATTGTTGTGGAAAAGATAATAGGGGATAAAGAAATTACATTATCTTCTGTGTATGATTCCACATTATTTAGAAGGGAGAAAACAAAAACTCGTGTGAAATGTGAAGTTATGTATAATCATTTGTCTCTGGGATTCTTTTTTTCTTTAATAGTCCACTCATTTTTTGAAGCTTGTCTTTTTAAGTTGATTGAAGATTCCATTAGTTCAGGTTGACTTTAAAGTTTCTTTTTTGGACAAATGTGGATGCTTCTTGAAGAGATTCAAAAGTTTTCTTTCCTTCTGGCAGGGATAGTCTTATTCTTACTGGGATTATGCATTGTGCTTTAATTCCTTCCTTTTTTAATGATTTTTTTAGAAGTATACATGCTCTTCTTTTGGACATTACAAGGGGTAAAAAGTCATTGTCAAACCTGATAGTTTGGTCAATTTTTAATGGAGCAGAGGACCAGGCAGTTGTTAAAACAAGGTCTTTGTCTTGAGTGGAGATACATTTTACAATAATAGATCCTGGATGACTGTTTTTACTGGATACAGAAGTTGTAGTTAAATACCTGTGTGCCCTTTCTATCCCAAAGGATAGTGCTTCAGATAGGTTTAGGATTTTAGGAATCCAAGAAGTCACGAAATTAATCATATTGTCACCCTCCATCTGTTCTGGGATGCCATAGAGTCTTATATTGTTTCTCCTGGTTCTATTCTCAATGTTGTCTATCTTTTCAGTGAGTTTTTTTTGAAGAAGAAAGTCTGTGTTTTTTTCTCTTTCTGTTAGCCTGTAGTCTATAGCTGTTACAGAATCTTCCAAAGCAGCAGTCTGGGCAGTTTGTTGTCTAAGGGCTTCATTTAATAAGGTTATTTGTTTGGTTGTATCTTTTTTTATATTGTCCACTATTAAGATTAATTTATCTATTTTACCCAGTAAGTCTTGAACTGTAGTAAGGATTGCCTGTATTTCTTTCTTCACTGGAGTTTCTTGCTGTAAAAACTTGGAGCTGCTCATCTTCCTTTGTAAAGGTGGTTTCAGTATCCCTTCTATTTGAACGTTTGACAGGAAAATATGAAAATTTTAGCTTAAAAATTGCAGCAACTTATAGCCGACAACTGAATCTGATTTTGGTAGTTTCAGGTCTTTGTTGGTAAATTAAATAAAAAAAATCCTGTCGGGAAAATATGAAGACTTCAGAGCTCAAGAACTCTGCTGCTTTCAGCTTGCCATCCAAGCCACACCCCCATTTAGCCAAATTTATGTTATCACTAACAGAAAGAGCCCTGTAGACAATCAACGTTCCTCAAAATGTCCTTCCCTGTATAGATACTCAGTTAGTTTAGTGCCACAGCAAAAGTGGGAGCATCATAAAATATGTTAATTGATTTAGTAAATTCCTCTGCTGGATGTTTTTTTTTTTTTTCGGCACTTCAAATAAGAACTCCAGTTTCACTGTATCAAAAGTGTTTTTTAATGTCAAATAGTAAAATCCATGCTTTCTTATAAACTGTTTGGTGCCTGTCTAGGAAACTTACTAGGTTCTACCAGTTGTCTATATTCTGTCTTCCTTTTATTAATTAATTTTGTTCTGGTCTCATTATATTGGGCAAAACATCATCTAACCTCCTCACTAAAATTTCACCAGTGTATTTATGTCTAAATTTAAAAGTGAAACGTGCTTATAATTATCAAAATCTCTTTTATTTCTATTATTCTTTCCTATGGCAATTATTCTAACTTGTACAATACATTCTAGTATAATTTGCCTCTTCTAGATCTGGTTGTAGTGGTCTAGTAATACTCCTGCTACTTTCTTCTCTTCTAGATCTGGTTGTAGTGGTCTAGTAATACTCCTGCTACTTTCTTCTCTTCTAGATCTGGTTGTAGTGGTCTAGTAATTCTCCTGCTACTTTCTTCTCTTCTAGATCTGGTTGTAGTGGTCTAGTAATACTCCTGCTACTTTCTTCTCTTCTAGATCTGGTTGTAGTGGTCTAGTAATACTCCTGCTACTTTCTTCTCTTCTAGATCTGGTTGTAGTGGTCTAGTAATACTCCTGCTACTTTCTTCTCTTCTATATCTGGTTGTAGTGGTTTAGTAATACTCGTGCTACCTTCTTCTCTTCTAGATCTGGTTGTAGTGGTCTAGTAATACTCCTGCTACTTTCTTCTCTTCTAGATCTGGTTGTAGTGGTCTAGTAATACTCATGCTACTTTCTTCTCTTCTAGATCTGGTTGTAGTGGTCTAGTAATACTCCTGCTACTTTCTTCTCTTCTAGATCTGGTTGTAGTGGTCTAGTAATACTCCTGCTACTTTCTTCTCTTCTAGATCTGGTTGTAGTGGTCTAGTAATACTCCTGCTACTTTCTTCTCTTCTAGATCTGGTTGTAGTGGTATAGTAATACTCCTGCTACTTTCTTCTCTTCTAGATCTGGTTGTAATGGTCTAGTAGTAGTCCTGCTACTTTCTTCTTTCCCCATTAATAGAATTCTGGGTGAAAAACTATCTGTGCCTTGAGCCTTGCTTTTTTATATTCTGTATAGCTATCAGAACTCCCTGTAATGTAAAGGATCTATTTAATTTGCCAATATCCTCCTCACTAACTTACCAGGTTATACATTTTGGTGCAACTCTGTTATCCATCTCACTTCAAACTATTGATATATTTCTTCAAAGTATGACCTTGAAGCTTCCCTTACTAGTTGTAGTAAAGTTGATATGTCTCTTGTACCATCCTTTATACTGCACACATATTGTTCTCTGTGTTTCTGTCTCTTGTACCATCCTTTATACTGCCCACATATTGTTCTCTATGTTTTTCTTAATATGCTCATGCAATATATATCACAATCGTCCCCCCTTGCAGCCAAAAGTCACTTCTAGTTATACATCCTACCTCTGTTTGTGACATTGTTAAAACTCCTTCTCTCCCTTTAAAATGTGTATCTCTTTCATCAGAATAGGTCTAAACATTTTTATCTCTTGGGATTAAACTCTAACATTCTTTTAGTGTGCTTTATTTCTCCTCTATTTTGTTCAATATTATCCATCTATTTCTTACTTTCTCCACCATTAAATCAGTCTAAAATGCTGTTTGTGTGCCTTGTCATCATAAGGTATGAATGTTATCCTTCTCAGTTTCATTGTCCACTATCACTAAAGGTACCATCTCCCTTAAATTGTCTTTTATTTCTTTGTTCTTCACGTGTACCAAGCTCATTTCCATTTACCTGTTCTATCCTGTCTTGGATCTATTACCATTGTTAAGATGACTGGCCAATTATCTCAAATGTATCTGACCAGAATATCTCTCTATGTCACGTTCACCTGGTTCCCCTCTCCTACAAGAAATAATGTAACCTGCTGCCTTGTTCATCCTCTGTCTTTAAAAAAAGGTGACTGATATCTTCCCCCTGCATGTCCTTCCATATATGTAATAAATTATATTTACTTATCTTTTCCTTCAACTACTCCAGTGATTTAATACTGTGTTCCTTTATATCATGAAGCATATCTAATTCAGTTCTCAAAGCAACATTGATATCTCCCCCCATTACTTCTGTCTTTTCCTTCCACTAATTCTTTCCACTTACTGAAAAAAAATCCTTAAAAAATGTCTTGCAATTATTTGTAGCACATATATTACCTATCACAATTGTATTATTCAGAAGTATTCCAGTCCATATATTCCACCTCCTCATTATGCTTATTTTACATAATTCAGCAAAATTACCCTGCACCAGCCACCCTATATGTAAATTCCTGCTTCTGCAGTTTGTGCATCTCCCTTATTTTCACTTCTGCCTCCTGAAATACTACTACTTCAGCTTGGAAAGAGATATACATTTTTGGCCCCATCTACTGCAGAGATGATCACAACATATGATGAAAGAGGCAAGCTGATTTAGAGAATCTCTAGGATTTTTCTGCCCTCCTGTTCCCAACTTTCCAAAAGGACTTTCTTTCTCCTTATCTAGTTTTGGCAAAAAAAAAGAGTAAATTGCATCCACAGAATTTAAATCAGACATTGGTGAGGGGGGGGGTTCCAAAAAGAAGTCTCAAACCTCCCAAAACTAAGGACAGTCCATTACATCTGAATGACTATTCAAGCGACCTTTTGACTCCCTCCCACTCTGGCCTCTTTTCTCTTCTGGAAAGTCTGAATCTCCATTTTTCTTTTTGGCAAATGGGTCCTGAAAATCATTCATCAAAGTTACAGATGACAGTGGGAGGAAATTCCTCCTTTCTAGGGTTCATTCTTCTTTACGCAGATCAGACTCGTTTGTTTTCACCTGTTCTTTATCACATGCTTTCCCAATGATTGATAGGACCAGTTCCTCCTTCCCAGTTGGGGAAGAGATTTTATTTAAGGATGTTTCCAGTGCCAAAAAACACAATGCTTAGAGACCAGTTCTGGATCTTTTGTGGTAGTGCCCAATTTCAAAATGATTTCACTTCACAACTTGTTATCTCTTCTTCCTCTTTATAGTTTCCTGGTAACACTAGACTTTAAATGCTTATCATCAAATCCCTATTCATCCAGATATGATGATTCTTATGATTTTGTGCATCTGGGTCACATTATCAGTTCTTTGCCTTACCCTTTGGACTATTCACTGCACCAAGAGTTTTCACAAAGTGTCTAGCCCTTATTATTGCTCAATGCAGGCTACATGATATCCACATTTTCCATATTTAGATGGTGTGTGTATCTTTGCAGAGTCTTTTTCAAGATATCTGTAATCTCTCTCTTTCTCTCTTGGGTGAGAGATTTCTTGCACAAACTGGGATTCCAAGAGAACATTCAACAATCTTTCCTGAGTCCCCACACAGTATTGTAATCCTGGGATGCCAGCTAGACACCTCATTTCAGATGCTTTCCTCCAACAGTAATACATAGATATTTATTTAGATCTACTTCTAAGGATAGGTTAAATAGGAGGAAGATGAGCTAAAGTAATAAACGAGCATTTGTATGAAATTCTGTGCAATGCCAAGGGCCTGAGAAAATTTTTGAATAATTGCAACCCATCCTGTTATCTGACAAGACAGAATATATCAACCTCACAGATCCTTCGACAATGGAAAGAAGAGGCTTTGTATAATGGTGGCAAACAATAATTTCCAAAACAGTGAAGGAAAAGGGGAAGGGAGGATTGCTTGGTAAATAAATGGGACAGCATGTAAGCTGAGGTAAGAACAAGAAAGAATGAAGAAGGTATGTATGCTAGCAGTACGACTATAGGCAGAGAGTGAGGAAAATGTCTAAAGGGACTCCATCTGCTTTTCTCTGGGCACATCAGTAAAGGATGGCAGATTGTTGTTGAACAGGTTAAAGATGAAGCAGAAATTAAGTACTACTGATGGGTGACCTTAATCTTTCAGTTTCTACATCTACTGTGAAAGGAAACGGTTCCTGACAGGAAGACTGAATCAGAGACGTTCATGATGCTGAGACATGTGCTCCACTGGCCAGCAGTGGCCACGCTAGAGAATGATTTATTATAGGCAGAACAGTGAGTACTAAAGAGGCAGATACAACAGTGCAGTATTATTAAGTCAGAGACTCTGAACAGCTGCAAGTGGAGATGCTCAAGGAACTAAGACAATGGGAAGAAGTTCAGGGGATAAACATGTTGTGAAAAAGATCACTAGACATAATTCTGAAAGGAATGCATGAGCATTTGGCCTAAGCATTCAAGGTAAAGTTCAGGAGGGGACTAAACAGACCATAGATGTAAAGGTAGAATTCAGTAAGAAAAGAAATCATTTGGAAGAAGGAATTAAGTAGGAGAGTAAAAAAAAAAGGGCCTGTACATATCAAGGAGGGAATCAACTAACATATAAAGAATGCAAAGGGTAATTGGAGTTTAAATTAGCTCAGGGGTAAATTGTGGATGGAAGTAATTTTTCACAAAAATGTCAGAGTAGGAAGAAGACACCATCATATTCTAATTTGACATGGATGGAGGTTAAGGATGACAAAGGCATCACAGAACTGCTGAACAAGTTCAATGTCATAACTGTTAGGAGATCACATACCCTTTGTACCCATTGCACATCCCTTTTGTAAGTGTACATAAGATTAGTTTTGTGCATTTTTATGTTACAGCAAATATGTAGTGTACAGCATGCACAATGGTGTATGTTACAGTAATATCACATTTGCACAGCATTATGCTGGTGTAGGTATACTGTGTCAGAAAATTAAATTTTCTACTGCAATACTGTGATGTGCCAGCCATATGAAACTAGCCATGCATGAATATTTGTATGAATGACAACTAAGGTCATTTGTCCCATGTTCTTGACAAAATGATGATATTGTATAAGAGTAACAGAGTATGATCACAACAGTAAGTAATAGAAGGTGTCCATGCAGTTATCATGGTCAACTGTAACAAGAATATGAGGTCACATATCACTCATATTATATAACAACACAGTGGACCATTTACGCAACCAATGATGATATAGGTATATGACTGTCAGTATACAGCATAATTACATAGAATCACCATCATGAAGTATGCCTATAAGGTAGGAGGACTGTATGTAAGGGGAATACTGCAGAAGTGTGGCAAACATATCCATGTATACTTGTGTGCCATAACACATCATCAAAATATGGACAAAGTGATGAATGCAATCAGCTAACTATTGCACTATTGCTGCATGATAATGTCAGTTTCTGTTTGGTATGGCACAGATGTTTGCATCTCTTATACACAACACAGAACTAATAAGCAGCAGCTTCAAATCTGTCATAAGCATAGATGCATCACTATTTGTAACAAAGTCACTGATAAACACATGTGCAAAGTCAGGTAAACATATTTCAACACTTCTCAGGACCATGAAAAAGCGGCACAGAATTCATGCATGTGTACGGGAATGACAGGGAAGTGCACAAATATGAAATCACTTGAAAAGATGATGTTGCGACATATGCAGCACATATAAGTGTGGCACAGACACAGATGTCTGTGACACTGGCATGAAATTTACTTGATCATGTTATGCCTTAATAGTGCACTGTATTTCAAACAATGTTGATATATGCGCAAGTACTGCACACAAGCAGATTAAGCAGTGCACATCATGCGTAACCTGCTTGACTGCAAGGAATGTGCATCATACTAATATGCAAAAGAAATGTATCAAGTATGCAACTTTGTTAATCAAGTGTTCAAGTATAACTCATGAGCGGTCAACAGGGATTCACTGACACATGCATGTGTATGCCATGTGCATATGTATACTTTGTGCATACAACTGTTGGCAACATATAAATGCCCTCATATGAGGAATGTGTCAAAGTAGAGTGATGCACAAATCACAAGTATGGAGAAATGTAGAAGATTCTCATGCATAGACACAAACACTGGGGTGCAGGATAGACTGAAGCAAATGATACATTTCTCAACCTTCCATAGAAACATCTAAGGAACAAATCAGTTAAAATGCCTCCTAATGCGCATGTAATTTGCCATAACAATTCACTCCAAGTATGGAAGAAAACACTGCCATGCTAACCATGCACACTATTATAGGTGCTCACAGTTGTATGAGAATTTAAATTGTTCATAGGTTTATAGGTGCATACTACAATAATTGCCACTAGGGCTAATATAAGCCTAACCATGCATCCTAGATGTGACCCACACATTTGATTTACATAGGAGGTGACTTAATAACTGCCACTATCCATTAGAGACAAAGGCACCAGACCAGGGGTGATTTTCTGTTTACCCATCCTTTGATCTAAGTGGCACTTAAATAGGGACAGGGAGGAACCTTGCTTCACATGCATAGGGAGCCTCTTCCAGAGAAAGAGAATTTTCTGAGAAACATATCTGTCTCACCAACATGTCCTATTTATATTGCAAGCAAAACATAGGCATTTACTTCTAATGCTGTCTGTTTTGTGGATAAGCAAAAGGGTCATCAAAACAAGGTCCAGCGATGACTTGTATGCCAGACAAAGATCACCTCCTAGAAGTCTGTATGACATTGAGTCAAGAGACAAGGCTTTGAGCTGATCAGTGTAGGACATTGTGTTTACACCCTGTATTCTTTTTGTAAGGAACCTTTGTGGACATTCCAGTTGCTGCATGTGTCTAATCAGGTACATACCGAAGGGGGCTTTATACTCTATGTCGTGTCTGATGAGAGCCTATTAAAGTAGTATGATGATGTCTCTGGGCCTAGATGCCAGGCACTTGCTTATAGGTTGAGCAAAACAGAAGAATTTTCTTACTACCTTGGGCACATGTTGTTTGAAGGCTAGGTTACTATCTACATGTGTTCCTGGATCCCTGACTAGTGAATCAACTTTTAGGGTGTTTTATTGATGATGTGGTTACCTGTGGTGGCCAACTTCCCAAAGGTAATACAGTTCATTTCTTGGCATTGAGTTTTAAGCCATGGCTTTGACACCAAGTGTTTGTCTGTGTTAGTCCTTCCTGAAGGGTGTTCTCATCTTGGGGCATTCAATGTCTGCTCTCGGTTTGCAATCATCTGCAAACTTGGTTGGCCAGAGGCCTTTGACATTGGTTTTGGCATTCGAGAAGTAGATGCCAAACAGGAGTGAACCTAGCATAGAGCCCTGTGAGACTCAACTGGTGACTGGCATCTTTGTGGAGGTGACTGCACTGATTTTAATCTCATGAGTCCTAAAGGTGAGCCAGGTAGCTATACAGCATGTTATGAATGGGTTCATACCTAGTTCTGTAAGTTTGTTGACAATGCCTGAGTGGGGCTTTGTATCAAAAGTTTTAGTCAGATCTAGGTAGGCAGTAAGCACCCTTTTCCCCATATCGATTGTCATACTCTCACCTCTCACTCGATCATCTGGAGGGAAGAAACAACTACGTCAGGATGTTGTTTATTGACTTCAGCTCAGCATTTCGTACAGTGGTTCCAATGTAGCTTATTGACAAGCTTGTACATCTTGGAGTTAGCAAGCTCATGTGCAACTGGATCCTCGACTTCTTGATGAACAGACTTCAGAAAACATGTGCGGGCAGCAACACCTCAGAAAGCATAATACTTAATACTGGTAACAAAGTCCAAAACCAAACAAGTAAATCCAAATAAAGGCAAAAGCGACTGGAAATGACTCGAAGAGACTCAAAAAGAAATAGCGTACACTGTTTAATTGTCCACTTTCATCCACAGACTTCATCAGAATAATGCATACAAAACAATCAAAGTTTAAATAGATGAAAAATCACCATAGAAGTTAATTGAACTTAATTAATCATGTTAATTCAAAAATAAGTACCAATGCATTTAAAAAGACAGGAACACTGTCAAGTGATGTGAAGGCAAACTAAATCGTTGCTTTTGTTAACTTTAAGTTTCCTGTGTTTAAGGAAGCATTTTACATTAATGGCCTCGTTGAGGCCAGGAGGACAGTCAGATCTCAATTTTATTTGCCAATAAGTCTCCCTTTGGAGTAGAAAATTCTTGTAGTCCCCCTCCCTCATGTCTTTATAACAAACTTCCAATATTGAAAATGAAAACTTATTAAAAGAGTGACACACGAGACTGTTTAAAAAGAGCGTTTTTGTCATCTTTAGTTTTAATACAATATAAATGTTCCCTTATTCGGGTTCTTAACTGCCTGGTCATCATACCAACATAAAAGGCGGTACAAGATGAACACAAAGCAATGTAAGCAATGCCTGAAGAACGGCAGTTCACAAAACCAGGAACAGGAAAAGTCCTGTTGAAAGTAGCCACTGAGATGTATGGTCCAGTTAAAATGTACCTACATGTGTTACAATCATGACAACAGTTCATGCCTCTTTTACTTGTGGAAACTCCACAAAAGGTATTTTTACCTCTTTCCAAGATCTTTTTTAAATTGAAGTCATTCCTATGGACAAACAAAGGTCTGTCTCCTAAGACGTCATACATTTCAGCGTTCCCCCTAATAACTCTCCAATTATTTGATATGATACTCTGGATACGCTGACTGTCAGAGTTCATCCCTAATGAACATACAATGTTTGGGTTCGGTATGTTACTATTGTTGGTGTTCTTAAAAGTCAAATTATCCAAATGTAAACTTAATAACGGTGAATAATAGCTAGTTCGTTTGTTGTAAATGTCAGTGGTGGTTTGGATTAAATCTGGTTTTGGGTAGCCCCTGTTAGAAAACAAAGTAATGATGAAACAAAACTCTTGAAAGACGTCAGAGTCTTTAGATGTCATACGACTTGCCCTGATAAACTGTCCTTTTGGAATGTTGGAAATAATATGTTTTGGATGCCCACTTTTGTAGTGAAGGTACCCGTTGTTAAAAGTCTTTTTCCTGTAGATACAACTGTGTATCCTATTTTCCTCAGGGTCCCACCTCAAATTAACATCCAAAAAATTAGTGTCAATACCATGGCCACCAATAACGAACTTTAGATATGAAGAACAAGAATTGATGTCAGTGAGAAAGGTATCAATAACGATCTCCTTACAATCTAAAATAAAAAACAAATCATCAATAAAACGACAGTAAAACAAAATTTGATATTTGTGAACTAAAAATGGAATAAATTGACGTTCCCACAATGCCATGACAACATTGGCATAGGCTGGGGCAGCCGAGGACCCCATAGCTACACCTCTTTTCTGTCGATAGTAAACTTGTTCAAACAGAAAAAAAATTGTTCTCTAAAATAATCTCCAAAAATCTACAAATCAAGTTAATAGTACTTTTAGAAAAACCAGAATAAAAATTAGTTAAAAAATTCCTCACAGCTTCAATACCCTCGTCTTGGGGAATGCAGGTGTACAGTGACACCACGTCAACAGTTAACATAATGTGCCTATTGGGATCAAAACCATTTGAGGAAACAAAATGGATGACCTTTGTTAAAAAGTGCCATGAGTCACGAAGAAAAGAAGTTTCATGGGTGATGACAGGACCCAATAAAGCGTCGATGACAAGTGCCAACCCTTCAGTAATGCAATGAGGTGACGAAACAATAGGCCTGAAGGGTGGATTTTCAAGGGATTTGTGAGTTTTAGGGATTCCAAAAATAACCCCAATACGTGGCTCGTCAATAACACAAAATTCATAAAGCTCATGACTAATGTCCCCCTCCATAAGTGCTTCATATAAATATGAGTGTATAGAAAGTTGACGCTTGTGGATGTCAAAAAGTGTAATAGTCTCGTATTCATCAGTGTTTTTCAGAAGCTTCAATATCCCTTCTGTATAGGCATCTTTTTTCATAATAACAATATTGTTGCCCTTGTCACTCTTCATAAACCTCAACCTGCTTCCCATAGACTGTAAATTTTTTAGGGCTTTACTTTCAGAACAAGAAAGATTTTGTTCACAGTTGAAGGTGTGAGATAACAAAAAACCAATATCGTGCAAACAATTTTCTTCAAAAATTCTAATAGTGTGCTGTAATTTAGGACAAAAAACAGAAGGTTTAATGAAAACCTGATTAGAAATGGTGACATCATGCAGCAAATAGTGTAAATTAAGTTTCCTGGCGTACTGCTTGATGTCAATAACAGTTCTAACATAGTTGGCTCTTGAACGTGGGACAAAATTAAGCCCAAGTTTCAAAATGTTCATTTTATCAGGTGAAAAAACGTAGTCAGTCAGGTTGATCACACTAAAGTAGCCGTGTCCAACTTCTAAGTTTCCTCCCCCGACGATTGCGAACTCAGAAAAGTTCGACTTCGGGTCAAAACAGTTTTTGTTGAAGCTTGATGTTTCTTGTTGGGAAAAGAAGAAGGCACCACAGCATGAGCTGATATAGAACCCTGGTTAGGCATATGTTTGGATTTAACAACCGCATTGTTGTCGATAGCGGTTAAAAAATTGCTGTCAGATGTTAAACTAGAGCCTGAATCCGGAACAGGAGTGACGCCTTCAACACAACTGTTAGGCGTTTTGTTGTTACTGTTACCCCCAAAAGAAACAGAGTCAGATTCTCGTGCTACTGCCGAACCCAAAGTGTGCTCAGCAGGACTGACGTTTTGTTTGTGATCAGTACTTGATGACATTTTACTAGCCCAGTTGGTAGTGGGTTTAAAAACAGTTTGATTAGTAGTGTTGTAACCCCTGTTGGTTTTGTTGGAAGGAACAAAGTTAAAATAAGCAGAGTCATTCTCGTAAGCAGTGATGTCCCGTAACAGTTTGTTATGTTTTCTATTGATGTTGTCTGCTGAAGAATGTTCGAGTTCCTGAATGATGGTATCAAAGAACTCTCCTAAAACTATTGTCATCCAATAGTTCTTTAAAAAATGACTCTAAATTAACGATTTCCTTTTTTAATACCTCCAGTTTGCCCAAGTTGTTGTCGACAAGAAGTTTTAAAAACCGTAAACCGGCTTTGTTGAAAAAGCCGGTTAAGGTTTTGAAAAAAAGGTCTCCAGATTGAACTCCGTTGGGGCATTTAAAAAAATGCAACCCTTTCGGAACAATGTGTAACTCAAGGCACCGTAAAAAGTAACAGTTTTCTAAATGAATGGAATTGTACCTTTTGAGCAGTTTAAATAACTGCTCACGCTTGTCCTGAAAATCTTGATGCCGTAGTAACCTCTTTGATCCGTCAACTTTACCAAGAGAACCAAACGGGTTTTCAGCACGGTCAAAAAAATGACTCAAAGTCACCCGACCAATAATGCGCGATGTAGTAGATCCCAAATCCTTCACTACTGGAGGTGGATTGTCAAAACAAATGACTGTGTCAAGTTCATGAAAGGAACCAACAGGACTAGATATTTTAGTAGTAGGTTCCGCAACATTAGCCTTGGTGATAAGATACTGTAACGAACTCTTGATGTCCGTTAAAGCCCCGATGAGTAAAGCACTCAGGTTAACAGCCTCAGAGGAGGGCGTGGGGTGAATACTAAGATTCAAAAGAGGATCTTCAGCCGCCTCAGCCATGAAACTCACAAAAACCAGTAACAAAGTCCAAAACCAAACAAGTAAATCCAAATAAAGGCAAAAGCGACTGGAAATGACTCGAAGAGACTCAAAAAGAAATAGCGTACACTGTTTAATTGTCCACTTTCGTCCACAGACTTCATCAGAATAATGCATACAAAACAATCAAAGTTTAAATAGATGAAAAATCACCATAGAAGTTAATTGAACTTAATTAATCATGTTAATTCAAAAATAAGTACCAATGCATTTAAAAAGACAGGAACACTGTCAAGTGATGTGAAGGCAAACTAAATCATTGCTTTTGTTAACTTTAAGTTTCCTGTGTTTAAGGAAGCATTTTACATTAATGGCCTCGTTGAGGCCAGGAGGACAGTCAGATCTCAATTTTATTTGCCAATAAGTCTCCCTTTGGAGTAGAAACTTCTTGTAGTCCCCCTCCCTCATGTCTTTATAACAAACTTCCAATATTGAAAATAAAAACTTATTAAAAGAGTGACACACTAGACTGTGTTTAAAAAGAGCATTTTTGTCATCTTTAGTTTTAATACAATATAAATGTTCCCTAATTCGGGTTCTTAACTGCCTGGTCGTCATACCAACATAAAAGGTGGTACAAGATGAACACAAAGCAATGTAAACAACGCCTGAAGAACGGCAGTTCACAAAACCAGGAACAGGAAAAGTCCTGTTGAAAGTAGCCACTGAGATGTATGGTCCAGTTAAAATGTACCTACATGTGTTACATGTGTTACAATCATGACAACAGTTCATGCCTCTTTTACTTGTGGAAACTCCACAAAAGGTATTTTTACCTCTTTCCAAGATCTTTTTTAAATTGAAGTCATTCCTATGGACAAACAAAGGTCTGTCTCCTAAGACGTCATACATTTCAGCGTTCCCCCTAATAACTCTCCAATTATTTGATATGATACTCTGGATACGCTGACTGTCAGAGTTCATCCCTAATGAACATACAATGTTTGAATCTTAGTATTCACCCCACGCCCTCCTCTGAGGCTGTTAACCTGAGTGCTTTACTCATCGGGGCTTTAACGGACATCAAGAGTTTGTTACAGTATCTTATCACCAAGGCTAATGTTGCGGAACCTACTACTAAAATATCTAGTCCTGTTGGTTCCTTTCATGAACTTGACACAGTCATTTGTTTTGACAATCCACCTCCAGTAGTGAAGGATTTGGGTTCTACTACATCGCGCATTATTGGTCGGGCGACTTTGAGTCATTTTTTCGACCGTGCTGAAAACCCGTTTGGTTCTCTTGGTAAAGTTGACGGATCAAAGAGGTTACTACGGCATCAAGATTTTCAGGACAAGCGTGAGCAGTTATTTAAACTGCTCAAAAGGTACAATTCCATTCATTTAGAAAACTGTTACTTTTTACGGTGCCTTGAGTTACACATTGTTCCGAAAGGGTTACGTTTTTTTAAATGCCCCAACGGAGTTCAATCTGGAGACCTTTTTTTCAAAACCTTAACCGGCTTTTTCAACAAAGCCGGTTTACGGTTTTTAAAACTTCTTGTTGACAACAACTTGGGCAAACTGGAGGCATTAAAAAAGGAAATCATTAATTTAGAGTCATTTTTTAAAGAACTATTGGATGACAATAGTTTTGGAGAGTTCTATGATACCATCATTCAGGAACTCGAACATTCTTCAGCAGACAACATCAATAGAAAACATAACAAACTGTTACGGGACATCACTGCTTACGAGAATGACTCTGCTTATTTTAACTTTGTTCCTTCCAACAAAACCAACAGGGGTTACAACACTACTAATCAAACTGTTTTTAAACCCACTACCAACTGGGCTAGTAAAATGTCATCAAGTACTGCTCACAAACAAAACGTCAGTCCTGCTGAGCACACTTTGGGTTCGGCAGTAGCACAAGAATCTGACTCTGTTTCTTTTGGGGGTAACAGTAACAACAAAACGCCTAACAGTTGTGTTGAAGGCGTCACTCCTGTTCCGGATTCAGGCTCTAGTTTAACATCTGACAGCAATTTTTTAACCGCTATCGACAACAATGCGGTTGTTAAATCCAAACATATGCCTAACCAGGGTTCTATATCAGCTCATGCTGTGGTGCCTTCTTCTTTTCCCAACAAGAAGCATCAAGCTTCAACAAAAACTGTTTTGACCCGAAGTCGAACTTTTCTGAGTTCGCAATCGTCGGGGGAGGAAACTTAGAAGTTGGACACGGCTACTTTAGTGTGATCAACCTGACTGACTACGTGTT
Source organism: Protopterus annectens (assembly GCF_019279795.1). NCBI lineage: Eukaryota > Metazoa > Chordata > Ceratodontiformes > Protopteridae > Protopterus > Protopterus annectens. Next base: position 883,310,089 of record NC_056732.1, read on the forward strand.
TTCACCTGATGAAATGAACATTTTGAAACTTGGGCTTAATTTTGTCCCACGTTCAAGAGCCAACTATGTTAGAACTGTTATTGACATCAAGCAGTACGCCAGGAAACTTAATTTACACTATTTACTGCATGATGTCCCCATTTCTAATCAGGCTTTCATTAAACCTTCTGTTTTTTGTCCTAAATTACAGCACACTATTAGAATTTTTGAAGAAAATTGTTTGCACGATATTGATTTTTTGTTATCTCACACCTTCAACTGTGAACAAAATCTTTCTTGTTCTGAAAGTAAAGCCCTAAAAAATTTACAGTCTATGGGAAGCAGGTTGAGGTTTATGAAGAGTGACAAGGGCAACGATATTGTTATTATGAAAAAAGATGCCTATATAGAAGGGATATTGAAGCTTCTGAAAAACACTGATGAATACGAGACTATTACACTTTTTGACATCCACAAGTGTCAACGTTCTATACACTCATATTTATATGAAGCACTTATGGAGGGGGACATTAGTCATGAGCTTTATGAATTTTGTGTTATTGACGAGCCACGTATTGGGGTTATTTTTGGAATCCCTAAAACTCACAAATCCCTTGAAAATGCACCCTTCAGGCCTATTGTTTCGTCACCTCATTGCATTACTGAAGGGTTGGCACTTGTCATCGACGCTTTATTGGGTCCTGTCATCACCCATGAAACTTCTTTTCTTCGTGACTCATGGCACTTTTTAACAAAGGTCAACCATTTTGTTTCCTCAAATGGTTTTGATCCCAATAGGCACATTATGTTAACTGTTGACGTGGTGTCACTGTACACCTGCATTCCCCAAGATGAGGGTATTGAAGCTGTGAGGAATTTTTTAACTAATTTTTATTCTGTTTTTTCTAAAAGTACTATTTCCTTGATTTGTAGATTTTTGGAGATTATTTTAGAGAACAATTTTTTTTCTGTTTGAACAAGTTTACTATCGACAGAAAAGAGGTGTAGCTATGGGGTCCTCGGCTGCCCCAGCCTATGCCAATGTTGTCATGGCATTGTGGGAACGTCAATTTATTCCATTTTTAGTTCACAAATATCAAATTTTGTTTTACTGTCGTTTTATTGATGATTTGTTTTTTATTTTAGATTGTAAGGAGATCGTTATTGATACCTTTCTCACTGACATCAATTCTTGTTCTTCATATCTAAAGTTCGTTATTGGTGGCCATGGTATTGACACTAATTTTTTGGATGTTAATTTGAGGTGGGACCCTGAGGAAAATAGGATACACAGTTGTATCTACAGGAAAAAGACTTTTAACAACGGGTACCTTCACTACAAAAGTGGGCATCCAAAACATATTATTTCCAACATTCCAAAAGGACAGTTTATCAGGGCAAGTCGTATGACATCTAAAGACTCTGACGTCTTTCAAGAGTTTTGTTTCATCATTACTTTGTTTTCTAACAGGGGCTACCCAAAACCAGATTTAATCCAAACCGCCACTGACATTTACAACAAACGAACTAGCTATTATTCACCGTTATTAAGTTTACATTTGGATAATCTGACTTTTAAGAACACCAACAATAGTAACATACCGAACCCAAACATTGTATGTTCATTGGGGATGAACTCTGACAGTCAGCGTATCCAGAGTATCATATCAAATAATTGGAGAGTTATTAGGGGGAACGCTGAAATGTATGACGTCTTAGGAGACAGACCTTTGTTTGTCCATAGGAATGACTTCAATTTAAAAAAGATCTTGGAAAGAGGTAAAAATACCTTTTGTGGAGTTTCCACAAGTAAAAGAGGCATGAACTGTTGTCATGATTGTAACACATGTAGGTACATTTTAACTGGACCATACATCTCAGTGGCTACTTTCAACAGGACTTTTCCTGTTCCTGGTTTTGTGAACTGCCGTTCTTCAGGCGTTGTTTACATTGCTTTGTGTTCATCTTGTACTGCCTTTTATGTTGGTATGACGACCAGGCAGTTAAGAACCCGAATAAGGGAACATTTATATTGTATTAAAACTAAAGATGACAAAAATGCTCTTTTTAAACACAGTCTAGTGTGTCACTCTTTTAATAAGTTTTTATTTTCAATATTGGAAGTTTGTTATAAAGACATGAGGGTGGGGGACTACAAGAATTTTCTACTCCAAAGGGAGACTTATTGGCAAATAAAATTGAGATCTGACTGTCCTCCTGGCCTCAACGAGGCCATTAATGTAAAATGCTTCCTTAAACACAGGAAACTTAAAGTTAACAAAAGCAACGATTTAGTTTGCCTTCACATCACTTGACAGTGTTCCTGTCTTTTTAAATGCATTGGTACTTATTTTTGAATTAACATGATTAATTAAGTTCAATTAACTTCTATGGTGATTTTTCATCTATTTAAACTTTGATTGTTTTGTATGCATTATTCTGATGAAGTCTGTGGACGAAAGTGGACAATTAAACAGTGTACGCTATTTCTTTTTGAGTCTCTTCGAGTCATTTCCAGTCGCTTTTGCCTTTATTTGGATATAATACTTAATACTGGTGTTCCTCAGGGATGTGTGCTAAGCCCTCTGTTGTTTACCATCGTCACCCATGACTATTCTGCAAAATACAACATCAATCACATCATTAAGTTTGCAGATGTTACTATGGGCCTCATCAAAGGGGAGGATGAAAAAGCTTACAGAGATGAGGTCTACTCATTGACTGGTTGGTCTGCTAAGAACAACCTTGACCTGAATGTCAATAAAACAGAAGAAATCAATTTTGACTTCAGAAAAAGGTCAACAACACACTCAGTGCTCATGATAAATAGTGAAGAGGTAGAAAGGGTCAAATCTACAAAGTTTTTTGGGGTACACATTTTGGAGGATCCCTCTTGTACTGTGAACACTGAACAGTTGGTCAAAAAAAAAACACCAGCATCTCCACTTTCTCAGAAGGCTCAAATAAGCAAAGCTCCCACCTGCTGTTCTCACTACATTCTACAGAGGAGCAGTTGAGAGCATTCTCACTAGTAGCTTCACAGTTTGGTTTGGGAACAGTACAATACCAGAAAAAAAGAAGCTACAGAGCGTGGTGTGGGTTGCTGAAAAAATCATGAGCATCAACTTACCATCAATCCAGGATCTCTTTGGAACAAGAAGCATTACATGCGCATCCTAAATAATTTGTGACCCCTCTCACCCTGCACACAGCTGATTTACACAACTGTCTTCAGGCAAGAGATATCAGAGTATGCGCTGCAGGACCACCAGATACTTAAACAACTTCTACCCAGTGTTCAGAATTATAAACTCTGATACCAATCACCGATTATTTAGTCAGTAATCATTCACAATACATAGTTAAGCTGAAAAGTGTGCAATATATATATATTTTCTCATTCTTTGATGTAGCAATATATTTTCTTATTCATGTGCAATTGCCTGCTGTTTGCCAGATGCAGATGAACAGAGGAGGCCAATCTTAACGTGCACGCCTACTCTGTCATGCTGCTATGTACAGTATTCTTCTTATGACTGTCTGGGAGGGTTTGCATGTTTCTTCTGATTTATTTATCCTTCTGTGGTTCTTGTATTGAATATCTTTTTAAATTTAAATGTTATTCTGTTGTTCTTGTTATCCTTGCTTCCTATGTACTCTCTGGTGAGTTGATATTTGGAATTTCTTTTAGGCTGCACTTTTGTAGTCCTAAATGACAATAAAGTTTACTTTGATTTTTGACTTTTGATTTTGACTTACTGACCACTTTAAAGAAGTCCAGCAGGTTCTGTAAGCATGACCTTTTTTGACAAAGCCAAACTGTGGTTGATCCAGTGTCTGGAGGTATCTTATGTCCTTGCTGATAATTTCTATGATAATTCCTTCCATGACTTTGCAAATAAGACTAGTCAGACTAATGGGGTCTGTAGTTTCCATAATATGTTGAAGGTCCTCCCTTATGAAGAGGATAACTGTTGCAGTCTTCCATTCGTGTGGCATAAAGCCTGTTTTAAGACCATGGTTAAATATTGATTCCAGGGGTCTTGATAAGTTGTATTTTAGACCGTTCAGGAGGCATTCTGGAATGTTATTGCGACCCAGTGATGCCATGTTTTTGGTTTTAGTGATATCAGCCAGTACATGCTCCCTAGTTATCATTGGAAAGGTTATGTCTGAGGATATTTTGGGGAGATGGCTGGGGGTGAGAGGGGGGTAAAGCTGGAAATGAATCTGTCCACTAATGGGTTCACTATATCCCAAAGCTCAGTGAATGTGGCACCATTAACCACCAGTTCAGCACATGGCTGTGCACTACCCTTGAGGTTTCTGACATAGATGAAGAAGGCCTTATGGTTACCTTTCACATGAAAAGCTACCTTACCCTCAAAGTTGAGTTTAATTGACCTAATTATTCCTTTTAGTTGGAATTTAGTTTGATGAGAGAATTTTTATCTTTATGGAAATTCATTTTCCTGATTTTTGTCATAATTTCTTTCCTTTTGTTGCATATCAGTACAGTGGCACAGCAGATAGCATTGTCACCTCACAGCAATAGGTTCCTTAGTTTGGTTCTTGGCTGTAATGCCTTCTGTGTGGAGTCTGCTTGTCCTCCCTGTGTTTGCGTGGGTTTCCTCCCACATTCCAAAGACATGAAGTAGGTGGCTTGGACACACTACATTGGCCATAGGTATGAGGGAGTGTGGTGTGGAAGAAATACTATGTTAGGGCTAGCCACCCTGTGGTGTACATCTTGGCCATAGATGATTTTCACTGTTGAAGTGACACCTTGACCCCATATGGGAAAAAGTGGTTGTGGATGGATGTTGTATATCCTGTTTATTTACTATTTATTTATTTTGCATTTGTTTACCGGGATAGTCCGACTGGATACATGTCCATTTTCAGCGGAGGCCCGGGAAGAAAAGTTCCACATAGACAAACTTATATAGATTACACAGAAGTTAGCAAACAATTATAAAAACAAAGTGATTATATACAATGGGTTAGTAGTGTTCCCTAGTAGGGACTCACAATTCTCATGGTCAGACAATTAAAAGTAAGAGACATCAGATTGGAAGCAGAGCTTGGTGATGTAGTTACAAGTTATGATAATTGCAGAATATGCTTTTAGTTTATAACTTAATCAGGGTTGGCACATGGGCATAGCCAATTCACTTTGAGATACTGTTTGAGGTTTTTTCGAAGAGACTTTTGGAGGATTGTAGGGTTATATAGTTTGGCAATGAATTCCAGGTTTTGCCAATGAAGTTGGCAAACAGGGATTCACCAGCAGAGTTATTAACTTTGTGGGTTTGGAGCAGTAGTTTATCGGCTGACCGTAGGGATCTTAGGTTAATCAGTTATTACTTCTGGTAGGTACAACAGCCTCCATATAACCACTGATGTGTATTTACACAGTTTCTGAGAGCAAATCAGCATAGCTTGCTGTGTTCTTGGGGTTTGGAGGGGCATTTAATGTTAACAAACCATCACTTAAGGAAAGGCAATTTACTTTGGGATAGTTATTTTATTTATTTATTTTATTTTATTTTATTTTACATTTGTTGACCGGGCTAGTCCAACTGGATATATGTCCATTTTCAGTGGATGCCTGGGGAGAAAAGTTCCAACAAACACAAAAAAACACAATATCATTTATAATATGAGACATTTACAAATACAGTTAAATTTACAGATAAAAATACTGACAACCAAACAAAACGAAAAAATGAACTGCAGACCTGCTGGCAAAAAAAACAAGTAAACCAGAAGCCAAAAATTTAGCGCTTTCATCCACTGTTTAATACGTGAACTTCCTCAGAAACATTTTCAAATGATTTCCAGTTCCTTAAATAACTCACTAAACAGGAAATGACATCATGACCATCAAACTGAAAAAAATAACAAATGTGATTTTCTACATAAATGAAGTATTATCATAATGATAACAAATAAAAAAAATATATATGTATATATATATATATATATACAAATGAATGTATATACACATAATACACATACATATGTATAAATGCAAAAATACAGTCATAAAAATGCAATGCAAATTCATGCTGTGTGAATAGCATAATAATCAACTTGAGCATATGAAATGCGTATCCAAAGACCTCTCCCATGTAGACACAACAAACACATGCATACACACACCGCACACACACACACACACACACACAAACACACACACACACACACACACACACACACACACACACACACACACACACACACACACACACACATATGCACATATAGACATGTACCCCCACACACACACACACACACACACACACACACACACACACACACACACACACACACACACACAAACATAGAGCCAAACAGTCACTATAAAAATATAAAATACACGTGAAAAAAAATATATATAAATATCGTAGAAAATATATGACAATATAAAAATAATGATGATATATACACACAAGTACACACACCAAAATGTATATAATATAATATATATAAAATGTAATATATGTATAAAACAAAAAAATGTATATATATATATATATATATATATATATATATATATATATATATGAATAATGTAAAGCATATCATGTCTCTGAAGGGAATCAGAGTGATATGAACATGTATTTACAGACACTCATCTCATTCATTACATTTTGCTGTATTTCTGTAAACAGAATCATGGAACATTTCAGCTATGGTTAGCCATTCAAAACATTTTGTAATAAAAATTTAATGTAAGAGAATACTTTTTTTGTCATTAACAGAAAAGTAGGTAGCTATATACACTCTCCAGTAGGTAAAAGAAAAATAACTAGTTTATACAGGTATGGAGATAAATACTTTGAGAAAATCGAGGTAGTTAGTCAGGGTTAGAACAAGGACATAGCCATTGTGATTTAAGGTATGGCTTCAATTTGCTTTTAAATAATGTTGTAGAGGGAATGGTGGTTAGGTCTTTTGGGAGGGAGTTCCAGGTTTTCTCCACTGTATTGGTGAGCAAGGAGTCACCAGCCAAGCTGTTAGCTTTACCTATTTGTACAAGTAGTTTATTTGATGAGGTAGGGTCTTGAGGTTATTATAGGGGGTGATTAAGTTAGCAAGTATAGGTGGCTAGTAGGTTGGTACAGGATCTTGTGGACAACTATTAACTGGTTGAATAGTATTGTATTTGGCAGTTCTAGCCATCCTAGCTGTTTAAGATTATCACAATGATGGGTTCTGAAGGCAGACCCAGTTGCAAATCTGGTAACATTATTGTAGAAGATAGCTAGCTTGTTGATGCTGTTTTTACATATTTTTGTATATATAGGCGAGGCATAGAGAAGGGTAAAGATTAAGTGGATATGGGCAATGGTGGTCCTGGCTAGTGGAGTCAAAAAGGATTTAATCCTGTATAGGGATCCTCATGTTTTGTTGACTGTTCTTATAGTATTATTAATATGGGAATCAAAGGTAAGGTTGTTGTCAATTAGATCCCCAAGATGTTTAGTAGTACAATCAGGAGATATAATGGTGCCATTGCTAGATGTGACAGTCAAATTAAGTGGGGAGGCCCTCCAGGTGGGAGTAAATAGTAACAGTTTTGTTTTTGGGATTCAGAATGAGGCATCAATGTAGAAGCCATTTCTCCACTGTGTTAAACACATTTTGTGTTATGGACTGTAGGACAGATGGTGAGATGGCAGAGCATATTAACGTAAAAGCATCCATGTATTGGATACAAGTAGCTTGAGGTATAACAGAATATAGGTCATTTATAAAAATAGAGAATAGGAGGGGGCCTAATATGGAGCCTTGAGGGACACCAAGGGCAATTGGGATGATTGGAACCATTGAATAGCCAGTGTGTCTTGACACAGGTTTTTGAGAATACTAATGAGTAAGTGGTGATTAACCATATCGTGAGAATATTCATGAGTAAGTGGTGATTAACCATATCGTGAGAGTATTAATGAGTAAGTGGTGCTTAACCATATCGTGAGAATATTAATGAGTAAGTGGTGATTAACCATATCGTGAGAGTATTAATGAGTAAGTGGTGCTTAACCATATTGTGAGAATATTAATGAGTAAGTGGTGATTAACCATATCGTGAGAATATTAATGAGTAAGTGGTGATTAACCATATTGTGAGAATATTAATGAGTAAGTGGTGATTAACCATATCGTGAGAATATTAATGAGTAAGTGGTGATTAACCATATCGTGAGAATATTAATGAGTAAGTGGTGATTAACCATATCGTGAGAGTATTAATGAGTAAGTGGTGCTTAACCATATCGTGAGAATATTAATGAGTAAGTGGTGATTAACCATATCGTGAGAGTATTAATGAGTAAGTGGTGCTTAACCATATCGTGAGAATATTAATGAGTAAGTGTTGATTAACCATATCGTGAGAATATTAATGAGTAAGTGGTGATTAACCATACTGTGAGAATATTAATGAGTAAGTGGTGATTAACCATATCGTGAGAATATTAATGAGTAAGTGGTGATTAACCATATCGTGAGAATATTAATGAGTAAGTGGTGATTAACCATATCGTGAGAGTACTAATGAGTAAGTGGTGCTTAACCATATCGTGAGAATATTAATGAGTAAGTGGTGATTAACCATATCGTGAGAGTATTAATGAGTAAGTGGTGCTTAACCATATCATGAGAATATTAATGAGTAAGTGGTGATTAACCATATCGTGAGAATATTAATGAGTAAGTGGTGATTAACCATATCGTGAGAATATTAATGAGTAAGTGGTGATTAACCATATCGTGAGAATATTAATGAGTAAGTGGTGATTAACCATATTGTGAGAATATTGAGTAAGTGGTGATTAACCATATCGTGAGAGTATTAATGAGTAAGTGGTGCTTAACCATATCATGAGAATATTAATGAGTAAGTGGTGATTAACCATATTGTGAGAGTATTAATGAGTAAGTGGTGCGTAACCATATCGTGAGAATATTAATGAGTAAGTGGTGATTAACCATATCGTGAGAATATTAATGAGTAAGTGGTGATTAACCATATCGTGAGAATATTAATGAGTAAGTGGTGATTAACCATATCGTGAGAATATTAATGAGTAAGTGGCGATTAACCATATCGTGAGAATATTAATGAGTAAGTGGTGATTAACCATATCGTGAGAGTATTAATAAGTAAGTGGTGCTTAACCATATCGTGAGAATATTAATGAGTAAGTGGTGATTAACCATATCGTGAGAGTATTAATGAGTAAGTGGTGCTTAACCATATCATGAGAATATTAATGAGTAAGTGGTGATTAACCATATCATGAGAATATTAATGAGTAAGTGGTGATTAACCATATCGTGAGAATATTAATGAGTAAGTGGTGATTAACCATTTTGTGAGAATATTAATGAGTAAGTGGTGATTAACCATATCGTGAGAATATTAATGAGTAAGTGGTGGTTAACCATATAGTGAGAATATTAATGAGTAAGTGGTGATTAACCATATCGTGAGAATATTAATGAGTAAGTGGTGATTAACCATATCGTGAGAATATTAGTGAGTAAGTGGTGATTAACCATACCGTGAGAATATTAATGAGTAAGTGGTGGTTAACCATATCGTGAGAATATTAATGAGTAAGTGGTGGTTAACCATATCATGAGAATATTAATGAGTAAGTGGTGATTAACCATATCGTGAGAATATTAATGAGTAAGTGGTGATTAACCATATCGTGAGAATATTAATGAGTAAGTGGTGGTTAACCATATCGTGAGAATATTAATGAGTAAGTGGTGATTAACCATATCGTGAGAATATTAATGAGTAAGCTGTGCTTAACCGTATTGTGAGAATATTAATGAATAAGTGGTGCTTAACCATATAGTGAGAATATTAATGAGTAAGTGGTGGTTAACCATATCGTGAGAATATTAATGAGTAAGTGTTGGTTAACCATATCAAAGGCTTTCGAGAGATCAATGAAGAGGGCTGAGGATAAAGTCTTGTTGCGATTCTTATTAATACAGTCTGTGAAAGATAAAGAGCATAGGTGGTGCTATGAAATGGTCTAAAACCATGTTGGCAGTTGGCTAGTAAATTGTTTTCTATTAGGTGGTTTAACAGCTGCTTATGAATGCATTTCTCCATAATCTTTGCCAGTGGGAATAATATGGCTATAGGTCTATAATTTGATAATTCGTTGGAGTTACCACCCTTATGCAAGGGGATAATGTGTGAAATTTTCCAGATTGATGGGATAGTTCCTTCGGTTATAGTTCTATTAATCAGGGTGTAAATTGGGTAGGCTATGGCTTTTGCAGCTCTTTGCTGATATTCTTTGGGTAATAGGTCTGCGGAGAGGGTGGTAGGTTTAAGCTTATGTAAAAGGGTGCAGACAAGGGATGAAGAGACAGGCTGAAAGTGAAATTATGGGGGTGCATTAGTGATGGAGGTGGTTGATGATGATGTATCAGGGGATAACTGATTGGCCAGAGATTGAATGGTCTCTGTGAAAAAAAAATGTTAAAGGTATTGGCTATTTGATTGGGATTGTTGTGATCAGAGCCTATCGGGACGGGTGTGAGTGAATGACCTAGGTGTAAGAGTTTATCAATGCCTGACCAGAACTTTTGTGGTTTATGTTGGTGGGTTTGTTGTAGCTCAAAGTAAAAATCCCTTTTGTCTAACAATATGCATTTTTTGTTTAATTTCTAAGCTGTCTAAACTTTAATTGATCTATAGGGTTTTTAGTAGAACGCCATTTGCCCACAGTTTATTTCTAAGGAGGATTTTTTTGTTTGGTAGTTTTTGAGAGCCATGGGGCTGGTTTAGTCCTGGCTGTAAATGTACGTGTTGGGGCATGGTAGTCTAAAATAGCTAAGAATTTTGAATTAAAGTATTTCACTGCTTCCTCTAGAGGTAGGTTTTTCAGGCGTGACCAATCACATGCCAGAAGTTCTTTTTGAAAGCTGTCAGGATTAAAATTATTTTTGGTCCTTATTGTCCTGTAGGCCATTGGGTTTGGAATGTCACTCTTAAATCTGATTATGAAGGTCAGTGAATGGTCGCTTATATCTTCGGGGAGGATTCCTACTTTGTAAGTTTGGTGGTGACTGTTTATGAGAATCCAATCTAAGGTGCTTTCCTTGCCATTACGTTTGTTGGTCCTTGCTGGGGATGTAATGGTTTGGGTAAAACCATATAGGTTAATATGAGTAGGTGGCTGTTCTCAGGAACAGCTCTTCCAGTTATATAAAAGTCTCCAAGAAATATGGTGTCTTGGGGTAGGTATTAGATAGCTAACTAAGGCTATCCTCTAGGGTGCTAGAGTTATTACCTGGGGGAAGATAGACACAGATGATGTAGATGGAGTTATGTTTATTAAGTAGTAGTTTGGAAATAAGGATTTCAGCCTTATGTACTAGTGGAGGTTGAGAATCTATAGGGGGTCACCTGTAGGCCAGATTTATATAGAATAGCTACTTCACCACCCTTCTTAGCTTTACGGTCTAGCCTCAGGATATTGTAGCCGGGTGGAATAATCTCATTATTATGTGTAGCATTTTTGAGCCATGTTTCAGTAAGACATAGGATGTCAAATGGATGTACATCCACAAATGCATGTAGGTGGGTAACTTTATTATTTATGCTCTGAATATTGAGATGAGCTATAAAGAGTAAGCTAGAGGGTCTGGCGAGTAATTGTGTGTTAGCAGGCATTGGGGTGTGGGGCTCTGAAGTTGTGGTAGAATTTGGTTCAGGGTTTGGGTGGATATCACCATATATTAAGGGGTGAGATTGTACTCTCATTATAAGCTTCTATCTGTAAAAGGATTATGGAGTTGATTTTAATTTTGAAGGAGATGTTTTTATGGTCAGACTTTTCCTGGGAGGGGGGGGGTGCAGGATTCTCCCACATTTGAGAGCATGAGGTTTAGTATGTTGGAGCCTCTACTGGGAGTATTCACTATTTGGTGAAAAGTGTTTGTATATTATGAAGTCCAGGAATCTCTGAGCCTGTAGATTTGAGGCAGTGTAGGATTGCTAGTCTATAAAGAGTAATTATAGTCTGCCATCAGCAGAGTATTAGGTTGGATGGTAAGTGTCTTCACTAAGTCCAAGTCTGCATTGTGAGCTTGACAGGGCATTGAGGGTGATCTACAGCTGGCAAGGATATGGTATTGGACTGTGTCTATGGTGAACTGCATGTGGAGGAACTCCAGCATGTCATCTTGTTTGACTGCCCTAGAGGTATGCTTATCATTAATGTATATTACGATATCGCAACCTTTATTCCTTGTCTGTGGAGCTACTGGTCTAAAAGTGTAGAGGGCTCTTTACATCATGCATCAGTAATTGAACAGATGTCTATATTCTCTATATGATTGCATCAGATAACTGATACAGTGAGAGGGACTGCAGAGATGGGCCACATATTTTCAGCATTGTCACTGCTTATGTTATATAAACATGATCCTCAGACAGGAAAATTTCCATGTTCAGCATGTTGTGACAGTGCCATCAATGGCCCCGGTACCCATCCACCCAAACGTGTGACAGAGAGACATGCATAGTTGATAGCACAGCACTACAATACAAATCAATGGAAACCACTACTACAGCCTGCAAATATGTCTTATGGTGTCAGACACTGTAACTGACAGTGCTAACAATCAAGAGCAGTAATGCTGCTCCATGACAATGTGTTGGCCAGCACAGAAACTGTGGTCAGTGAGTGGAATGAG
>NC_056732.1:883327805-883385305 GCF_019279795.1 Protopterus annectens
TTTAATTATTTATTATTAAATATATTTACATTTTTTGTTGTGGCTGTTCTTTGTAGAGATATTTAAGTTTTGAGAGTACTTGCATATTTATTTGGTGACACTGTGTGGGCCACTCCTAACAGCCTAGCTTGGTTAAACTGCCATTTGTATTAATATTAATATTACACAGTAAGATTGGACAGCCTTTGTTAAGGGCCTTAAGGTAGGTGGCAGAAGGGTTCTGGAGGCAGTGAAAACTACCTTATAGTCTGGGTAAAAGGCGGCATAGCTATTAAATCTGTGCCAAATCAAAATCTCAAAGAGTGTGTGTATGTCAACTACTTGGGCAGGGACACAAAGCACTGGTTAGACAGAGAGAGTGTTGGAGGACTTGGCTTGGAACCCTGACTAAGGACTCAACTCTATTGCTGTACCAGTGGGGAGTCTTATCGGTGACCTGGAGAAAGGTAGAGGAACCATCCTTGGAGTGACTGTGGTCTCTGTGTGCTATTAAGGGAAATTGCACTTGATTCCAAGAGCTGCATCAGGAAATACTGTGTGTGTACTAGTCATCTTTTCAGTGAATGTCCCCTACTGTTGTCAGCGGTGAGGATTGAGGCTTCTTGATTACTGGTCCAGTGGAGGACCATCACAATGTGTACAATATTAATTTGTCAGAATGATGACAAGGAGGTACCTACTAATGCTCACAACACTGTGAGCAGTCCACTATCAATGTTTCTTGGAAAAGGAAGCTTTTGCTGTTGTTTTATACACACACTGTCCCAGAACTGAACCACACTCTATCTGTGCAGATATGCTATACAAGTCAGTACTCAATGCATGTGTCACAGGAATGCTCACACCACATCATTTGCAGAATAACTGTTCTGCCAAGAAATTACAAAACACGTTTATATTTGTTTGTCCAAGATAAACATGGATACTAATAACTGATGTACTGTTGTTTGTATAATGTCAGTACATTCTGTAATGTTGCTGTTTGCTTGAAAGTTCCCTGAATAATGACACGTGTATGAATTACATGCACAAAAGTTGAAGTTTTAATACACCTGTGGGACTCCTCCTATGTGAATTCATTACATCATATATACTGCAGACAATTTATATCAGATTAAAGGAATGGGAGGCCTCTCTCACTGTAATTGTACACATTATAATTATGGTAGATATCATTCATGCATAACAGTATAAGGACACACAGTGCTTTAGGTCAGTCAATGTAGGATTTGCACACCTGACTAATTAACAAGAGAAACTACATGATATTGTGAAGAATGAACAAGCAATGGTACAACTGTTGCTATTTGGGTATTTGAAGTCATACCATCAAGTTATTGCTGCAAGGGATACATGTGCTTGAAATTATTTTAAAAGACTTGTTATATGCATATTTGTCACACAACATTGTCTGATGCTAGGTATACTCAAACACACATGAAGTGTAATGCAGTCATCACTGTGAAGGTAGAACATCAATCATGCACAATGTGCAGATAGTCACAGATTTGGTTACATGCCTTACTAAGGCAACAACATACAGAACATTGCCTCATCTCCTCATGCCACAGAGAAAGCCTTAGTAATTACCTTGGGAAAGCCAAATTTCATCAAATGGCATCATCAGTATCAGATAAAGCATTTCTCTATGAAAAATTAACAGAAGTTGTTGAAGAGGAATGAAGGTCAGCAGGACTAAGACAGAATATATGTGTGTGAATGAGAGGGAGGATAGAGGAATGGTGAGGATGCAGGGAGTAGAGGTGGCGAAGGTGGATGAGTTTAAATACTTGGGATCAACAGGTCAGAGTAATGGTGAGTGTGGAAGAGAGGTAAAGAAGAGAGTACAGGCTAGATGGAGTGGGTGGAGAAGAGTTTCAGGAGTGATTTGTGACAGACGAGTACCAGTAAGAGGGAAAGGGAAGGTCTACAAGAGGGTAGTGAGAGCAGCTATGTTATATGGGTTGGAGACAGTGGCATTGACAAAAAGGCAGGAGTCAGAGCTGGATGTGGCAGAGTTAAAGATGTTAACATTTGCAATGAGTGTGACGAGGGTGGACAGGATTAGGAATAAGTATATTAGAGGGTCAGCCCAGGTTGGAAGGTTTGGAGACAGAGCCAGAGAGGCAAGATTATGTTGGTTTGGACATGTGCTGAGGAGGGATGCAGAGTATATTGGGAAAAAGATGCTAAGGATGAAGGCGCCAGGTAACAGGAAAAGAGGAAGGCCTAAGATAAGGTTCATGGATGTGGTGAGAGAGGGCATGCAGGTGGTTGGTGTGACAGAGCAAAATGCAGAGGACAGGAAGAAATGGAAACAGATGATCCACTCTGGTGACCCCTAGTAGGTGCAGCCGAAAGAAGAAGAAGAAAACGATTTTTGGCACCAAAAAATGAGTATTTAAATGATTAATTAAGTATTACGTGTATTCTGATGAAGTTCACATTAGTGTGGATGAAAGAGCTAAATCTGTGTTTGTATAATAAAGAAGAGTGGATTTTATTTCTGTTTATGAGACTCTTCCTGGTGGATTCCATTACTTTTGGCATTTATTTGCTTCATTTTTACTTCGTTGGTTGACTAAACGCTATTTATTGATTTATTTGTTGGTGGTACAATGGATTCCTTGGAAGAACTGCCTTCCAACCATTCTCCTGTTAGATGTGATGATTTGCAGTCAGAAGTCTCTATTCTAAAAGGGAAGTCACCCGGTTGATCGAGTTATTCACACAGCCTGGTGTGAACGTACAAAGCATACAGCAGACGATGAAAGTGGTTAACTGGTCAGCAGGAAGTCAATCTGTATTGGAAATACCCAATGGCCAGGGGGTAGATTTCGGAGTACCTACAGCCTTAGACATTTTTATTTCTCAGGGGAATGTAGAACTAGGAAACATTAGTAAAGCGATGGATAAGGATTTTACTTTTGACTTTTCCTTATATAATTTGGAAGAGGAGTTTTGATGCACTGGAGCTAAACCAAAATGAGCAATGACTACCAAGACATACTCAACAGCAGTAACTAATGCTACAATGGCAGAAAAAGGTACTGTAAGGCAAAGCTTGAATCCTAGAGCTAACGCCAACATTAAATCTAACATGGGGCAGGGTAGCACACAACTGAATAACTTTTTTTCAAAATGAAATTTATTTTAATTTTGTGGGTCATGTACCAAGCATTACAGACAACATAAACAAAGCACCCAATGGAACTTTGAAAGACTTAATATATTCTTTTGGCAAAAAACTGGGTGTTATTAATGGTTTAAAGTTGGACAATGCTTATTTAAATAAATGTCTTACATTAAATGATTTACCAGTGGGATTACGTTTTTTTGAGGCACCTATGGGTAGAGTTTTAACTAAACAAGTCCGTAATGAATTTAACCAGTTATTTAATCAATTCAGTTTTGACTATATGAAGTTGTTAATTAAGAAAAAATGATGAACGATTATGTGTTTTGATGGATGAAGTAGAAAAACTTAACAACATTATAGTTAATGATTTGTTGTTTGCACAATGGGAGAAATTGTACTTAAAACAGTATAATATGGTGGACAAGAAGGCACAGACCATTTACACTAAGAAATGTAGAAATTTTGTAGAGATGTTGAACATTTCAAAAAAGTTGCAGCATATCCTTGGAAGGACAGCAAGGACAGGCTTGGTAGAAAAGGTACTGAGAAGAATGGCAACTTAGAGACAGGGAATCCTGACTCAGATGTATATTATGAGGGGAATGGATCAAATTTTCAGGAGAGGTGGAAACATCAGCAACACCCGAAGTGTTGAAAGGATTGGAAGTGGAAACAAAACACACAGGTACCATGCAGATCAAGCATGGGGAGAGAACAAGAGACAATTTAGAATGTGTAAATGAGACAATGCCAGAAATAACAATTTCTGAAGGTGTAGTTAATAGTCTGGATAATTTCAAAATTTATAATTGCACTAATTTAGTTCTGGGAATTGAACACTTTAAACTACTGCCTACAAAACAGAATAACCGTACTGATGCCTGAAGAAGGGTTTCATCCCGAAAGCGCTAACCTGTGGATTACTTGGTGCAATAAAAAGTATTCGTACAGCAGTGTCCTGCCTTTCTAAACTACTGCCTAGAGATATGAAATACATACCCAAAACTTGTTTCCACTTGGTTGACTGTCTAACGGAGATCAAACTATTCCTAAGAAAAATTAACTTAGCTATTTTGTTTCAGGACAAATCCCAACCAGTAGTTACTGGAGTGCTCAAGAAAAAAAAGTACTTACGTTCCACCTACTCATCCTATTGTTGCAGTATATGAAAAAATGGTCACTAAGGAAATATATAGATTACAGAACGACATCAGACATATGAAAATTCAGAGTAATGCATCAGGTAATGAATTATGTATTTTGAGACAGCTTAAAAATGACCACAGTATTCTTATGGAAGACAATGAAATCAGCAACATAGTAGGCGAAACATCTCTATTTGTTTACAAAATGGGCAGTAACATTAAGAGAAATTTAGAGCAGGGTAACATCATCAGGGAAACAGGTGAGCAGACCAAACACACGAGGAGGTGTGGTAGTTGCAGACAATGTCACACTATTTTAGAAGAAGAGGGTGTCATCTTAAAAAATGTTAATAGAACTAAGATTACATTTAGGCAAGGGAATTGTAAATCTAAGTATGTTATATATATATGGCCAAGTGTATGACATGTCCCAGTTACTATATAGGCAAAACAGAGAGATCCTTCAAAAAAAAAAGAATTTATGACTATCTATATAATATAAGAAGGAAAGACAGTAACAATGCTCTATATAGACATGTGGACAAAAATGGGGACAGCCATTTTTTTAAATTTTCCATATTAGAACAGGTTAGATTAGGCCCTCAAGGGGGCAATTTCAAGTCAATGTTGGGATATAGGGAGGTTAAGTGGCAGTTATTAACAGATGCCTCAAATATGGCCGGTTTAAATGACCACATTACTATTAAACCTATCCTACAATTGCAGGTATAGGTATATTTTGCATATTTTGTGTGTGGGTTTATTTATTGTGTATTCTTGTGTATTTTTTAGGCCTTATAAAGTCCATAAGGAGGTACATAAAGTGGGACTATTATGTGATTATAAATGATTTTTTCTATATGATGTTGATGTGCATGGTTAGGGGTAGCTAGTATTTTCTTAGTGTATATACACATGGAATTTAGAGTTTGAACTAAACATTCATTTGATTTTACAGGTACATGAGTTTTTTATTATATTACAGTATTGTTTATATGAATTTAGTGCATGGTCACTTTAAATTGAGCAACAGTTTTATTAATTAGTATTTTTGGTGCCATAAAATGAGTTTTTAAATGATTAAGTGTATTCTGATGAAGTCCACATTAGTGTGGATGAAAGTGCTAAATCTGTGTTTGTATAATAAAGAAGAGTGGATTTTATTTCTGTTTCTGTGACTCTTCCTCATGGATTCCATTTCTTTTGGCATTTATTTGCTTCATTTTTAAAAAGGAAAAGAAAGTGGTTGAAGAGCACAGTAACACTACACAGCTTCTTTTTCTGGTTTTTCCTGTTCGGGGTCACCACACTGGAACAATGGTCCGCAGAATGATTGGCAGTGGAGTTTTATGATGTCGAGTTGCCAGCCTGGGACCCAACCTTTCAAAGAAGGTACAGACTCACACCTATAGCCAATTATGTGGGAGGAAACCGGAGCATCTGGAGGGGGCCTGCGCAACTGCAGGGAGGACATGCAGACTCCAAACAGAAGGCACCCCAGCTGAAAATCGAACCAGAGAACCTCTTGTTGTGAGGCGACAATGCTAACAGCTACACTACCATAGCCACCCAGTAACACTGCACAGCTACACATCCTAAATGCATTAGTAGCCTTCTCCACACAGCTTAACAGGCAAACACACACACTCACAGTAGTCAATCATTGCTGGATTGAAACCACCTATCTATTTAATGACACAGTCTAGGGAGCGCAGTATCAACAGCCAGCACCACAGGATAAGACATACAACTGTGAGGTAGTTCATTTTTGAATTCATGCTGTAATCATTGTATTTCCAAAACTGGGTTTGTCCTGTGTATAATAGAAATGTATAGGGGTAGGCTTCTGCTAGTGAAAATATATCTCTTAAGTGGAAATTTACATAAGGGGTGTTGTCACTGAGCCAATTGTACATGACTGTACATACAGTCACTCTATTTAAGCAATATTGGATTTGAACTCCCTACTTATGTTAATGTTAGTATGCATTTTCTGAAGGATATGAAGTCTGAAACTCAAATGTATGTCATTATTTAGTGACATACATTTCCTTCAGTCCTCAGTGATTATGCCAAAAACACAGATTTTATGGGAAACAGACCAAAAATAGGTGGAACAAATCTGCACATTCTGTGAAAATCTGAATAGTTGAGAGGTATGTCAACCACTGTAAATGTTTTTCCTGAGTGGAAGTAGATACAACACTTCTGTTGATAAAGTTATACATACCTGATCCTTGCACTATATGCACGTACATGCAAATTCAGCACTGTTAGATGTGGCTGGACCTCTTACCTGTCTTTTTACAGAAGCTAGAGAACACAATATTAACAATAAGTGCCACAGGAAAAGTTTGACTTTTATTGTGAGAGAATGCACTTATGAAACAAAGACCTTGTAACGCCCCAACACATCTGGGCCAGTAATCAAGGAGCCTCAATCTTCGCCACTGGCACCAGTGGGGGACATTCACTGGGAGGATAAGAGGTACACACACAGTATTTCCAGATGCAGCTCTCTGCATCAAGCACAATCAAGCACAATTTCCCTTAAGAGCACATGGGGAACACATTCAGTCCGGGGCCGGTTTCTCCCTTTTTCTTTTCCCTCTTTTTCCATAACCCCAATAAGACTCCCCAGTGGCACAGCTGTAGAGTTGAGATCTCAGCTGAGTGTCCAAGCCAAGACCTCCAGTACTCTCTTTGTCTAACCAGTGCTTCATGTCCCTGCCCAAGTAGCTGATACACACACTCTAGGAGGTTTGATTTACCCACACACATACCTCACCACACACACACACACACACACACACACACACACACACACACACACACACACACACACACACACACACACACACACACACACACACTGACACGGGAAAGGCTGGCACAAGTTTACTAGCTATGCCCCCTTCTATCTAGACTATAAGGTATTTATGACTGCCACCAGACACTCCTGCCAGCTACTTTAAGGTTCTTCCAAGGGTACTCAATATACTGAGTGAAATTTATATTAATACAAATGGTAGTTTGAACAAAAGCAAGTCTGTTAGGAGGGGCCCGCACAGTGTCGCCAGATAAATATGCAAGTACTCTCAAAACTTAAATATCTCTACAAAGATCAGCCACAATGAAATGTTTAAATATATTTAATGATAATAATTAAAGAGCAAGAAAATACTAAGTATATATTCACAATGACATCAGAGTTCAAACCAGGAAATATTTAAAATACATTGTTGAAGGACAGGCTCAGAAAAATAAAGAAAAACAATATCTAAACTAAGCTTCACTATATTTCTGACTGAATCTATGAGAATCCCTATTCTCTATTTACTTAATAGAGCAAGGCAGATGATGTGGTGAATGGTCCTTCTTGTGACAGGTGCAAGACAGAATACAGAACACTCAGTCTCACTAAGACACTTCCCAAACTAATATCTAAATTACTTCTGGGATAGGTTGCAGAATGAAATCACTTCTGGTCATCTGACTTCTAGTTCCAATGCAAAATCTACATTGCTGGAAGATGACAGTATTTAGCACCTACCTGTAAAAATATGCACACAAGGATTTGTGGCAGGTGCTGGAAATCATAAAACAATTTCATGCTTCCATGCATCCAGAGTAGTAATTAGTTCACCTCAAAGAGAACACAGAAAGCATCCTAGTACAGACTTTGTGTCTCTGGCTGCATTGAAACCTGTGAGGTATTATCTTTATGACCTAGCCTGTAAAGTGATTTAATTTCAGATATATTTTAAAGTTTGCTGGACTGAGGTTAACCTCCTATCTCCCAGTTTCCTCAGTTAAAACATATACATTTAAATAGTTACAATAGTGCATATACATTTCTGTTCTCTCTAGTATGGCACACTGTGGATACATTTCAAATATAAGCACTTTACAAATGCCATTTCAACACAAACATCTGTACAAATCAGTTTGATATACAGATGACATACAGTTCTAATACATTTGTAACACAAGCAAGCATATTGTGTAAATCAGTTTGATATTCACAAATAACATATAATTATTTACAAAATTCTAGCTAGATGTGCTGGCAGTACCTCCTATCATGACAGACCTCGTTACTGTGTTGCAGAGCAGATGTTTGTAGTTAAAGCTGGATATGGCAAGCCCTCTCCCAGTTTAAATGCTTCTTCTCAGTGGACATAGATACATGTCTATTGTGGAATCTATGTGTGTCTGACATTTAAGCCACACACACGCGCACAGACACACAAACACACACACACACACACACACACACACACACACACACACACACACACACACACACACACATGTTCAAAACTATGAGATATGACCCTCCAATTTATCTAGTTACACAACCTAGAGAACACAGTATTGACCACAACTGGGACGAGTCTGACTTTTAATGGAAAAAATTGCACTTTTGACAGGAAGACATCATCAGTGTGCTGCAAAGAAGATATTTGTGTTAAACCTGGTGTAATGTGGAAAGGGAGCTGTGTTCAAAGTTTGAGTTTTCTTCTGAGTAGAAGTAAACACAGCGCATCTGTTGTTGAAGTTTTACTTATCTGACACTTGAATTACACACACAAGTTCACCATTGTCAGATTTAAACCACCTACCTTAGTAATTACAGAATCTAGAGAACAGAGTATGAATTGCAAGTGCCACTGGACAACCTCTTGCTTTGAGGCAGCAGCATTAACCTCTACACTACTGCACCACCCTATGTAACTATTAGCTGTTTCCTCATTATCACTTTATCATGTTCTGGCCAATACAGTGTTTACTACAGGGAGTAAGAAGGGATAAGAGTTTTACATAGGGTGGTGCAGTAGTGTAGAGGTTAATGCTGCTGCCTCAAAGCAAGAGGTTGTCCAGTGGCACTTGCAATTCATACTTTGTTCTCTAGATTCTGTAATTACTAAGGTAGGTGGTTTAAATCTGACAATGGTGAACTTGTGTGTGTATTCCGCCCAACAAATTCCAACACATGTGAGAGATGCAACCATATAGCCAAACTGGAGGCTAAGCTCTCTCAACTCAGTACTGGCGTAACCAGTCAGGAGGAGAAGGAAACCACACTCACTACAATTCCAGTCTCACATAGACCTATCACAACAGCAAACCAAACACATAAACACACAAAAACATACTCGGAGGCTCTAAATAAAAATCTGCCTAAGCAGCAGAGACCTCCAAAGCAGACACCCAAGCAGCCACTACCCCAAAACAAAACACATGCAACACATTGCTCACAAAGCCAGTGTGCCGAACAGTCATAGCCCTTAAGGCTAAACAACACACCTGATACACTTGTAATAGGTGACTCTATCGTCAGGCACACTGACATCCCGCTCACCAGGCTGAACAAGGAGAAGGTCACTGTGAGCTGCCTGTCAGGTGCTAGGATCCGCCACATAACACAAGCACTCAGGTCACTCCAAGGCAAGTACAGATATGACTCAGTCATTGTCCATGCTGGTGTGAATGACCTGTGACATGCTGCCCTGGACTACATGAAAAGAGACATAGAGTAGCTCTCTGAGCATGTAGCCCGGGCCGGTATGATCCTGACCTTGAGTAGCATCTTACCCTCACCAAGAATGATGCCACAATATGAAGACAAGATGATCAATTTCAACAATTGGCTTAAGTATTGGTGTCATTCAAAGGGGATCCAATGCCTGTCAGCCTGGGATGACATGCTCGGCAAGCCACGATGCTAGGGACGGCTTACACCTGTCACCCCTGGGCTTTTGGATATTGGCAAAGGCTCTTGCTACTCCCATAGTGCCTTTTTTAGGCAAGGCTCAAAAGACAAACCCACCTCCATAGGTATCACAAGGGATAAGAAACTAAGAGTAATGCTACTCAATGCCAGAAGTCTAAACCTCAAGATGCACGCACTCGAAACTCTCCTTAGCATGGAGAACATTGATATCTGTGCAGTAACAGAAACCTGGTTCAAGGCTCCCGAGAGCACACCAGCACTACCAGTTTATACCGCATACCATGCTTTTCGGCCCCAAAACTTGGACCGAACCACAAAAGGAGGGGGAGTATCAATAATCGTCAAAGATACCCACACCTCCAGGTTGGTGGCACAGCATGAAACATCAGAGACTATCCATGTGCAACTAACAGTGGGTAAAACTGCCTTCCAGTTTATAGCCTGCTGAAGACCACCCTCCCAAACCCAGGAACCCCACTCGGCCTTCCTGAGAACACTGGAAAATATGAAGGTCTCTCCAAACACCATTATATTGGGCGACTTCAACTACCCAAACATAGACTGGGAGCATTACTCTAGCTCCAACACCCTAGCCCAAAGGTTCCTAGAATTTATAAACTCAAATGCTATAGAACAACTTGTTACCACTCCCACAAGAGGGGAAAACATACTGGACCTG
This sequence comes from Protopterus annectens, assembly GCF_019279795.1. Classification (NCBI taxonomy): domain Eukaryota; kingdom Metazoa; phylum Chordata; order Ceratodontiformes; family Protopteridae; genus Protopterus; species Protopterus annectens. The sequence continues at coordinate 883,338,506 of NC_056732.1, forward strand.
ATCATCACCAACATGGGGACTCTATGCTCCAGACCAGAAGTGTATCCCTCACTGGTAAGATCAGACCATAAACTAATCTCACTGGATATTCACATCCCGACCCCACCCCTGCCCAGAAAACCACAGTGAAAAACTTCTCTAAAGCAAATTTCACACTCCTCAAAACCAAGGTGGAATCCTTCAAAGCCCCTGGGCCTGTGGAAAATACAGCCCAGACCGCAGAATCCTTTATAAACGCATTCTATGAACACCTTCAGGAATGCATGGATCATGCAATCCCAAATAAAACCAAGACCCAATCCTCCAAAGGCAGACGTCCTGTCTGGTGGACCCCAGCCATAAACAAACTATACAATAGAAGGAGGAAGTTACTACATGATAGAGCAAAATCCCAAAAAGGGAAGGCATCTCTGATCAGTATTAGCAAAAAACTACGGGCACTCATAAAATCTTCTAAGGTCGGCTTCGAGAGAAAAATTGCACAGGACACTAAGGATAATCACAAGACTTTCTTTAGTTATGTTAGGAACCTGGATGGTAATTCCCAGATATGCTCAGAATTAGTCCAAAATGACAAAAAAATACACTGAACCCACAGACATTGCCAACATCCTAGCTGACAGGTTCAGCGCAAACACCCCCCCCCCACCAAAAGGTCAAATATCTATCCCAGCAGAGTGCTGCCCCCCTGACATCTCAGATGCTCAGGTAAGAGCCGCCCTCTCCAAAGCAAAAAACACAGCATCAATGGGACCAGATGGTGTCCCAGGCTGCATCCTACATGAACTCCAAGAAGAGCTAAACCCAAACATAAAACTACTGTTCAATCTCAGCCTTACTACAGGATATGTACCCAAAGAGTGGCATACAGCAACAGTGGTCCCTCTCCACAAAGGTGGTGCCTCAACGGATCCTGGAAACTATCGCCCCATAAGCCTGACTAGCTTGGTCTGCAAAGCTATGGAAAGGATCATCATGGACCTCATAAATACAGATATTGGGGACCTACAGACAATGGATCCTACCCAGTTTGGCTTTGTTAAGGGTAGATCCTGCCTCTTAAACCTGGTCGATTTCTTTGAAACTGTCACCAAGGCCATTGACGAGGGGAAGGTGGTCCACACAGCCTACCTGGACCTCGCAAAAGCCTTTGATATGATACCCCACTCGGGCATTATAGATAAGCTCACCAGCTTAAATATAAACCCCTATGTCACTAGATGGGTTGCAAACTGGCTCAAAGAGAGAACCCAAATGGTTAGAATTGCTGGAGCCATGTCAGACTCCAAACCAGTTAGAAGTGGCGTCCCACAAGGCTCAGTCCTGGGACCTCTCTTATTCGGTATATATTTCTCGGAGGTACAGGCCAACACGGAAGGACTGTGGCTGACCAAGTTCGCAGATGACTGCAAACTGGGTGCCATAATCGACTCTCCAGCCGACACAAGCATCCTCCAAAATGGCCTCATAGAAACAGACAACTGGTGCCAGAGCCATGGCCTCAAGCTAAATGCCAAAAAGTGTATAGTCATCCCCTTTGGCAAAAACAAAGTGTCCACAAATTACCACATAGGTGGTAATCCATTAAGTACAGAAGAAGTAATTAGGGACCTGGGGACCCAAGTTGATAGCAATCTCTCATTTGACAACCACGTGGCCAAAGTGGTTAGAAAAACATTTTATATAACCCACCTAATCATGAAGGGATTCACATATAGATCAGGGGAGGTCACTGTGCCTCTTTACTCATCCCTCATCAGGCCCATAATTGAGTACAATGCCCCTTTTGGGATGTACCTTTCCAGACACCTGCAGTAATTGGAAAGACCCCAAAAGTACCTCACCAAAAGGATCAAAGGGCTCAAACAGATGCCATATGCTGCCCGGTTAAAGAAACTCCAGCTCTACTCAGTGGCATACCGCCTGCTCAGAGGCGATCTGTGCCTGACGTATAAAGCAATGTCCAACCCGGAATTAATGGACATGCTGCACATCAGAAAATCCAAATCCCATCGAGCCACGCGCTCGAGAGACTTGAACCTCAGCACTGAAATAAATAGGACATGCTGGAGGGACAGATTCATAACCCAGAGGCTCCCTTCACTCTGGAATAAAATCCCGGTCCAGGTTAGGCAGAGTCCCTCATTGACTCTCTTCAAGAGGAATCTTGATGAGTGGATGGGAGATCGTAGGTTTACCCCGGGTATCACTTCTGTGTCACTGTTAGACAGAGGCACAGTATACTAACCTCGAAAAAGGGCATAGCAAAATTAATTTAAAATGGGTGGCGAAAGCCAAACACACTCTGGCTAGGCTTATAAATGCCCTAGGGCAGATTGCCTAGTATGAACCTATGAACCTAAGAAACAAGATTAAGACATGAGCAAAACATAAGGGTGGTTTCTAAAGTATCAATGTTGGGGATGGAATGTTTTTGCAAGTGTGGTAACTGGAGATAAATACAGATGCTTGCAGTTAAACATATGACAGGAATATAAAATGGCATGACATACAGTTCTAATCAAACCATCAGCGCTATGCAAAAACATCAGTTTGCAGACAGTAACATTTTCTCAACACACCACATAGGAGCTTCTTTTACTCTGCCTTTACTTTGTGTTCCTATAGCACAGCACATTTGCATGAAAATAACTGGAGTTGTGTTGGTGATGGCAAAATTCAACAGTTTTTGGTGTAGGACATGAAACACCACTCACAGTCACTCAGTACTAGTGTGTGATGCCATCCTCTGAGCAAATGCTGAGGACAAACTTGAAGCCTATTCTTTGGGCCATTTTCTGGCATGTGTGTTTTGTTTGATTCTATTGTTTGACCAGATTATATGTGTGAGAAAGGAACTGATATTACAGTGCTGAAAATGGGGGCAAGAAGAGAGTAGGACATAGGGGAATGAATACAGGAATTTGCAGGTTGGTGGTGGGAGAGCACCATAGCTATTCTCTTCATCGTAACATAAGTGTAGAATTGTGCAGAGAATTTCATGAATTTAGAGAGTCACTACACCAGATATGGGTAAAAACAACAAAATACTATAGTATAGTCAACTGGACTAAATCAAGTGTGTCAACATTATACACAGGCAAAGCAGAGAGCCATGAATGGCCATAAGTTTTTGTGGTACACGCCCATTTTTTTTTTTTGAGAGATAGAGGGATGTTGGGAAATGTGCTTAGGAATGAGAGGGTCAGGTAGGTATGATAGGTTAAGTAACATGCACAGATACACAGAAAATACAAGACAGAGAGGAATGATGATAGACACCAATGGTAGAGAGACACCATGATTGGAGATAGGTAGGGTACATTGGAGGCTTGTCCACATCCAACCTGAGAATAGTGAGAATCTAGTACTCACCCAAAGAACTGTCATCAGGGTATGCTGTTTCAGTTTCTTGGGTCAGTAGCAGATGTGGCATCAGTTTGTCACTAAGAAACAAAACCTTTTCAACCCTGGTGATTTGGGCACTGAGGTCCCTCTCCATTATGCCTTCCATCAGCCTTATCAACTCCTGATGGGTGTCATAATCACCACCCCCACTAGGAAAGACTGCTCCAGAGTGTACCACTGCACCAGCAGCCAGGTCAGAGTCACCTGACATAGGTGGAGCAGGTAGGGCAGAAGTTATGGAAGCAATACCACATCCAAATATGATGGGGAAGCATTAATATGTCATAAAATTAATAGATCAAAATGATATGATATGACAAATAGAAATATATATTTGACTATCCCATATCAAGTACCTGCTTTAAAGTTAATAATTACATTTGCAAAAAAATGAACTGCTAATGTCATGCCAGAATGTAGTTTGTATTTTATAAATACTATCCTGTAAAACAATATAATGTCTGTTTTCGGGTATTGAACCCATACAGAATTAATTTAGTGGACTTATTGCCTAATGCAATCACTAAGAGCTACCGGAGCACACAAATATGCTTGATATAAAAGTTACAGTATGCCTGCTCTAGATGGTATATATTGATGGAATGAAAATATTTCTCTGTCTTGCATTCAGTCCTGATGCATCTCTGAGGCAAGTCTGTCTCTCCTGAAGCTCATCATAGTTTCATGCTACCCCCTCTGCAGCTGTACAGTAGATAAAAGAAAAATAAAAGATATGAAAGCATGACAACTAACTGCCTTGGCTGGGTAATCAATGCTATATCATAGACTATTGATATGTCACTCTACTTACACAACTGAGGGGTGTTTATAGTCTTAAATTCATCTTCTCATCAACACAGGAGGTCCCACTTGTGCCTCTTGTTGTCTCTGTAGTGGTGATGACATTGTTCCACAGTGCGCAGGATTCCAGTAACACTAGAGACAGGCTTGGCCAAGCTTTTCCAAGCGTCAACCTCAGAGTGAGACCAGGTATAATCCCCCCTGCAGCAGCTTCCAGCTGTAACACTTCAAGAGGATTAACACAAAAATCTTGAACTCCTCAACATCCCATTTTTGTATGTTAAATGGGAACACCATCTCAACCTTCACCAGCCATGTTGGCAGAATCATTATCATCACCCCCCCCCTTGTTCCCATTTTCTACATGGGGTCAGGGTGTCATGTCACCATCTCTCTCAATTCAATGATATACTCCTGCCGTCTTTGACACTTATGCCTGACTGTCGCAGATCTTCTTTCCAACAAACCATCCACCTCTTTGCTGGATGCTCTTGTTTTCCTGTAATCTTTTTTCCTGTCTGTCCCAAATCTTCTTCACCATATTGTCTTCTGCTTTTCTGCACATGCCCAAACCATCATAATCTGTTATTTTTGATCATTTCTGCAATTGGAGCTACTTTGACTTCTGCTCTTATGTTCCAACTTCTTCATCTGTCCCACAGTGTACATCCTACCATCAATCTCAAGCACTTCTTTTCCACCACTTCTAGCTTTTTCATCTACTCTGCCTTTATTGCCCAGGTTTCTGTACCATACAGTAGCACTGGTCACACCACTGTTTTGTTAACCTGACTTGTCAGCTTCTTTGCCATTCTTCTGTCATATACTACACCTGACACAATATACCTGTTGGTTGCAGCCCCTCTGATTCTATCTTTGATCTGTTCATTCAGATTTCCTTTCTCCTCAACCATGCATCCCAGATACTGGAAGTTGTTAACCCATTCCACTATCTTCCCTTCTATCTCAGTTCTCAGCTTCTGCTGATTTCCTCAATTTGCTGACATTACCACTGTCTTAGCTATACTTAGATTCATCCCATGTGCCTTCAATTTTCCATTTCATTCCCCTATCCTATGCTGAAGTTATTATTCAGAGTCTGCCTGCAATGCCACATCTTCTGCATATATTGACTTTGTTGATCTATCCCTTTCAACCTGTTTGCTAATGTAGTCCATCACCATTATGAACAGCAGTGGGCTCAGATAAATATCATTGATCATTGATGTTGGTGCTGGCATGAAGGGCAACCCAAGTATGTCTACTGCAGTACTTCTAAGTATTCTATGTAATTAAATAATTATCATTGTAGATATCTATCTAGCTATCTATTTGTATAATATATATATATATATATATATATATATATATATATATATATATATATATATATATACAGAGAGTGAGCCAGTGGGAAGGGTGGAGTAGAAGAGACAATAAAAGAGAGAGAGAGAGAGAAAGACTGGCCAGGAGACTTTTGTACAAGATGTTTTATATTCTGCAGCTGTCAAAGGGATTGTTTTCTGTTTCTTGTGTCATTTGCATTCTGATGCTTAACAGCCATGTTTCATCTCCCTTTTTTATATGTAGGTACATCTCTTTCTGAGGTCGCATGATCATTTGCACATAAAAAGCATACAGTTTTACTGTTATTAATGTACATAAGGTAGATGTGTGTATACATGAAAGTCATTTTTGCATTCCATTAGCATCTATTGTTGTTTAAATGGATTTTACATAGCATAAGTTGGATCACTTTGTATTCTATTTCTCTCTTTGTTGTACTGATTACTTGTTATCATAGGTGATTCTGCCAGTGGCACTGTGGAACTCCTCCTTCCTGATGCCAGAGAATTAGTAACCACTAATGATGATGGCGGTGATGAAGATGCAAAATCTGGTGTAGTAGACAGTCAACCTGACACTGAGGTTTTGGCGTCCACATCCCCTACCTATATTTCAGACATAATCTCTATGCCTAAACATACCCACGACACAGAGGCCTTAGACATAGGACAGTTTAAAGGTGACACCGTTGATCAGGTTAGTGTGTTTACTTCAGTGCAGAGCTGGTTTATTCTCCCTGTAGCCATTGAAAGAGTGAAGTGCCACACGGGGGGGTTGGTAGAGGTGCTCAGAGGAGGCCTGCTGCCAACCCCCCTCCTGATATTGGTGTGTCAGTAGCTGCCATACAGTGTATGTTTAGGGCCATCACAGAGGCTCAGGCACATTCCAGTAGGGCCTCAGAAGATATAGTGGTGAGTACTAAACATTATGCATTCTGAGGTGCAAGACTGCCTAACAGAATGAAAGACACACTGGATCAGGTAGTATCTATAATGGAATGTTTGCTGGCGAAGGTCAGCATCCATATAACCAGAGAACAACTACATTGTCAGGTTTCTCAGTGGCACTACTCCCAATGCTCTTTCAGTGATTTCTGTGTCCACACTGAGATGTGGTAGGCCATGTGGTCATGGTCCTGAATGCAGTTGTGATGAGAGCTTATCTAGCAGACATCACTCAGGTTTAGGTAGCATCTAGACTTCTAATCAGGGCCGTGGTACTAGCAGTGCAACTCCTGGCAGAGGTACTTCTCATGGTCAGGGGTGAAGATGCCGAATGGACTACTCTACTGTGTACAACTCAGACTTGTCCGAGATGCCAAGATGTAGTGTTAGCACAGTGCTTGATTGTGTTCATGCAGACACACACATATTGAAAATAAACTTACCCATATGACCCCACACACACACACACACACACACACACACACACACACACACACACACACACACACACACACACACATACACGCTATCTAAACAGTACTTTTGACTGATATACATCTCTTGCTACTGGCCATAACAATTGTATAATTATTGAATAAATGTGTATGTTACTCTCACATACTCACTTTTTTGCTGTCAGGCTTTGCCCTTCTGTATCTCCTCCTCCTAGCCTGTGCAAGAGATGATGACTCTGCCCTTCCCTTTGGACATTTCTTTGTGACTAAGGTTTGCATATAGTCTGATGCAGAAAGTGAATAGTGAATGCCTACTTACTAAAAAGCTTACTTTAATGTAAATATATTTCTTCTGCAATATTACATACATACAAATGTATTGCAGAAGAAATATTTTTGTTTACTAATCCTAAACAGCTGTGAATGATTGTTTATGTAAATGTTGACCATCATTGTATTGATATTACTGTTCATATGCTGTCAAAGTAGATATTCAAATCTCACTTATAGCTTTACTTGTGTAAATGATGCTACACTTGACCTGCTCACTGGTTTACACAGAGCTGTCAAATGAAATTCTTGATGTAGAGTACTGGGAAAAATCCATAGCTGTATACTACAACCATCAGTCATAAGCTATTACTGACATTACTGTACACCTGAGACATGTGCAACTTAGAGACACATAAGAATTTGCATATGACAGTTATCGGTTTTATACATCTTTTTTCATACAGGTTCCATACTTACCTTATTAGTACCTCAGTTGCAAGATATGTCCTTGGAGATTGTCTCTGTCAGATGCAATAAAACACAACCATAACATGGTTAAGTAAAGACTGTGGACTTTTGCAGGCATCAGTTTTACTATTTGTATGTGATTAGGATTTTATCCTTTGCCTCTTAGCCAAAATCATGGCATATTGTGTATACCTAAGTCTGCCAGCAATATCTGCAGCCGGTCATTTTCACTCAGACTCCACATCTGTATCTGTTGGAGTTGCTGGCCATGTCTGTGGTCCTGCCCTTGTTGTCTTTGTTGAAGCTATTTCCTGAGAATTATATTGTCCAGCATGGTACAGACTGTGAGTATTTGGGCAGAAGGGTTGGGGTTGTACTGCAAGCCACCTCCTGATTTGTCTAGACACTGGAACCTTGATCTGAGTAAGCAAAATACAAATTTTATGATATTCCTAATCTGAGCATGGGCATCACTGTACCCTTGCTCAGTGGGGTAGTGTGAGTTTCACATCGGTGTCATGAGCCAAGGTTCTATTGCATGTCCATTCGATGTCCTTTTGGAAAGTCTCATCTAGCATAATTGTGTACAGCTCACAGGTATGCCATATGTGTGAGTCATTAAAACTGCCTGGGTTACCTGCACAGGCACTGCAGATTATCCCTTAGTTATTATGGGCAACTGGGCAATTTATACAGTGGTATCCTTTCATGTTAATGCACCTCTTTCCCTGTTCAACAGATGACAATTTTAATTCTATGTGTGTGCAATCTATGGCCTCTAAGACTTCAGGCAAGTGTTCCATTGCATAAAATTCCTGTATTGTTTTTGCTCTCTCCTCTGTGATGCATGGGAAATGCTCCCTTGTATGTTGCAGCACTGCATTTAAAAAATGATGCAATATTCTAGAAGCTGAGGTCTGTGGCACCCCTAATATATCCCCAGTGAGTCCGTGGAAAATATCTGAAGATAGTATACATAATGCTACGCATGCCTTTGTTTCCACTAGGATGGTTTCGCCATGATTTCTCTGGGACCTCAGGTGAGGGTGTCTGAGGTTGCATATATCCTGTAGTGTTTCCCTGTCCATCTGGTGTTACTCTAAATTTCTATGTCATGCAGTCCAAGATAAGACAAATGGGGTCTAATCACCCTTCTTCTTCTTGGCCAAGGTCTAGCAGCAGCACCTTGAAATAAATCCTGTTCCACATACAGGTTAATGATGGTAGCAGCAAACACTAACATTTTTAATTAAGTGGACTTGTAGCTGTAATCCAATGAGTTTTGGATTTCAAGGCAAAAGCCAGCACTGATTGTACATGATCACTTTATTGATTCCTGAACAGTTCTGCCATGTTGGACTGGTTAATTAGCATGCAATTCAGCTACCTATGATGTCATTTGTTTATTCTGCCATTTTCCTTTGTTTTATGGCTCTACACTAAGTGTAGAGCTGCTTAATGAATATGAAGTACCACACTATCGAGTGCATGGTATGCTGTGATGCACATAGAATAACAACACTTAGTGTAGGCGGCCCTCAGAGTCATTCTACATTTTGTATTTTTCACTTATTTTTGTCTACTGTGGGTATTCAGAGACAAATTTCCGCCATTGCTCTAAACTGTAGATTGTCCTATGAATGAATGAATTAAACTAATTTATACATTTGTTAACTGGGTAGGTGCACTGGTCTGAGGAACATTTTCTGTCACAACTCAAGCTGAGAGGTGCATAAAGCAAACATTTACAAAGACTAAAATGCACATTAGTATTAAGTTGTAGTTTGAGACAATAAAGGAAAACACATTCAAAATGAATATAATATAGAATGTACTTTACAGAAAGAAATACAGTTGTACAAGCCTCCCAGGCTGCCAGGTACTGGATCCCCTTGGAATGGCTTAAGGCTAGGGACATATCTGCCTGGGGCACATATTCAGTGAGCTCAATCATGTCTCTCTTCATATAGTCCAGAGAGGTACGTGCATCTTGCATACTGCCATATTTGTGGGCAATTTCAGTCCCAGCCTCAAAGCACACATTGACGTATAGATCACATAAGGCACAAGTACAATGCTAACTTCAGGAATAAACCCCAGCGGTGAAACCCTAGTATAAACTAGCTGTACAACAAGAGGAAAAAGCCTCCTTCTCAGTTAATGAGGTGTACCTCAGGGAAATGGGATACAGCATAGAAATAAAACATACCTTTATCCTATCGCTTTCATCTTGGGTCTGTGAAAATGGCATATGCTTCCACACATGTTACAGCATTGCACTGAGGAACTGGTGGAGTATTTTTGAGACAGAAGCCTGTGAAATGTCCACTGTGTCTGCTGTAGATCACTGAAAGGTACATGTATCTAAAATATATAATGCTACACATGCCACAGCAACCACTGGAATGGGTGGTCTCACAGGGCTGCAGATGGTGGCAAAACATTCACTATTTGATGTATGGTGTCCTTGTCCACCCTGTAGCAGTCCATTATTTCTATTTCATGGAGCTCATGGAAGACTGAATGTAATTTGAAAACCCTACAACTTACCAGCAGCATGCTCTATTAGATCCTTTTTCAGATACAGGTTTACAATTGCTGCAGCAACCCATAACATATTGCAATGTGTCCTGGTAGGTGAATGCAAGCTTATAGGTGAATTGAAAGCTAAAGCAATTGTGGCATGTTTATTTGTGTTATATAGGTTTCAGAATTGCTCCACTGTGTTTCTTCACTTCATTAGCATACAGCAGAGCTCATTATATAGCCATTAGCTTATAATTTTTCTTACCCTTGTTTTCAAGTCAGCCACATTGTTTTAAAGTTCTTCCTGAATTGCACAGACCAGCTTGAAATTGCTCACTGTGCTAGTAAACTGACTGCAATGAATTACGGCCATTACTTTTTAATCTTGACAATATTTCTTTGCACAAATAGGAAGACATAGAATTTTTTTTAGCAATAATTGGCATTATGGCTTCATTAAGAAACAATTATTTTAATAGATGGAAGCTTCATTTTGCTACAGTAATTTACTAAGATGCATTGCAAAGTCTCAAAAGAAAACAAGAAAAATAATTTCATTGCAGCTATAAACTGGCAGATTTTGTGAATTTTTCAGCAAACCTCTAGCAGACTTTTACATAGAGTTACAAAGAGCCCACATTTATCATTGCTGCCATAATAAAGTCTAATATTTACATGTAGATTTCTCCACCATAAGCTTACTAGCTATTACTCTCGACAGATTTATTCATTTTTCTGTAGAACACAAAGTAAGACTGTGACGACCCTCCACTGGACTAGTAATCAAAGGGCCTCAATCCTCACCACTGGCAACAGTGAGGGGTGTTCACTGAGAGGATGACAGGTACACACACAGTATTTCCAGGTGCAGCTCTCTGCAACAAGTGCAATTTCCCTTAAGACACACAGACCACAGTAAGTCCAGGGCTGGTTTACCCCCTCTTTCTCCAGATCCCCAATAAGACTCCCCACTGACACAGCTATAGAGTTGAGATCTCAACTGAGTGTCCAATCCAAGGCCTCTAGCACCCTCTCTGTCCAAACAATGCTTCATGTCCCTGCCCAAGTAGCTGGCACATACACTCTTTGAGATTTGATTTGCAACACACACACAAACACACACCTAGGAAAGGCTGGCACAGCTTTACTAGCTATGCCCCCTTCTGTCCAGAATATAAGGTAGTTATGACTACCACTAGACACCCCTGCCAGCTACTTTAAGGCTCTTCCATGGGTACCCAATATACTGAGTGAAGCTAATATTAATACAAATGGTAGTTTGACCAAGACAATGCTATTAGGAGTGACCCACACAGTGTCACCAAATAAATACGCAAGTACTCTCAAAACTTAAATATCTCTATGAAGATTAGCCACAACGAAAAGTTTAAATATATTTAATAATAAATAATAAAAGAACAAGACTAAAATAAGTATATATTCACAGTGACATCAGAGTTCAAAACCACAGGAAATATTTAAAATAACATTGCAGTACAGGCTCACACAAATAAAGAAAAATAATATCTAAACTAAGCTTCATTTTACTCCTGACTGAATGTAAGAGAGTTACTATACCCTAATAATTTACTTAGAACAAGGTAGATAATGTGGTGAATGGTTCTTCTTGTTGTTGTCAGGCCCAAGACCGAATACAGAATGTTCTGTCTCTCTAAGAGTCTTCTCAAAATAATACCTAAAATATTGCTGCTGAGATAGCTTGCAGAATGACATCATTTCTGGTCATCTGACTTCTAGTTCTCATGCAAACCCCCATTGCTGGCAGCTGGTAGGACTTAGCACCTACCTGTAATAAGACACACACCAGTGCCTTTGCTCACATTTTTGCCAGGTGCTGGAAGTCATAAAACAATTGCATACTTTCACACTTCCAGGTAGTAATTAGTTCACACCAAAGACAATACAGAACACTTCCTAGTACAGACTTTCTGCCTCTGGCTGCCTTGAAACCTATGAGATAGCATCTTTATGGCCTAGCCTATAAAGTGATTTAATTTCAGATATTTTTCTAATGTTTGTGATTTAATTTCAGATATTTTTCTAAAGTTTGCTGGACTCAGGTTAACACTCCAGTTTAATCTGTTAAATATACACATGACATACCATTATAATACATTTGTAACACCAGCATCTTGTATGAATCAGTTTGTTATTCACAAATGACATATAAGTATTTACAAAATTCCAGCTAGCTGTGCTGGTAGTACCTCCTTTCATCACAAAGATAACATATCAAGACAACATAAGTAAGGCATTTTACATGACTCTACTGTTACTGTGAGGACTGTAGAGAAATTTAGATTCACAAGATTTTTCCACCATGTTACTGAGGCTTCTTTGGAGGGTGTGCTCTTTAGGACACAGGTAATTGGTGCAGAGGGCTAGCGCTGTTAGCTGTAATAGGGTTTGATTCTCTCTGCCCTTATTTGTATATTGTGTGAGCTTGATTAAGTTACTTAACCAAACACTGCTCCTAGGTTGCCCCTAAAAAGGGTCTGTGTCCAGTGAGATAACCCTGGTTAACTCATTACATCTGAATGATGCCTCTAGGTGCATCTGCAGTTAACTCATACTGACGCCTCTAGGCATCAAATATCGCTTGCTCATATTTGCATTAATAATTTCAAAACCATGCTATGTGCAAGGATTTAAAATATTTCATCATAAAGCTTACACAATGGCAAACTCAGTTGCATTAATATTTGACCTCTGTCTAGTGCAGGTAAATAGATATTAACAGTTGTTTTTATGATATTAATTTATTTTGTTATAATTTTCACATTTTTCTAAATATCTTAGCCAAGTAACAGGCAGAATTCCTTAACCTCATATGAAAGCTCTTAGCTAGATGAATAAAATGTTGCTGACAGCATGTGTGTAACTTGAATGGTTGCTGAGACATTGTAAATTGTTTACAAAATATTACAAATTTAATAGTGTTTATTGTGACTTATAAAGTTCAGTTTAAGATCTAGAATCTAAAGAATACTACCACTATAAAAAAAAGTTTGGGCTGAAGAGTTTGCCATTGATACTTCTTTCATAACCCCTATGGTTCCAGAGATATGAACATTTGTTTGAAATGTGAGGACATAATTTGATTTTATCAAAAAGCTTAGGCTCCGCCCATTGGAAGTTAGAGTGCAAATGCCCTGAGCTCCTTAGGAGTGAATGAGCTAACAAATTGTATCATTATGCACTACAGAGACTGCATTAAGACATTTATTTGGAAATGCTATTCATTATAACTATGAATAGTGAGATATTATCTGTAATTCTTGACTTCATGATACAGAACTAATATCATGTTAGTGTCATTCTCCATGCTGAAATCTCTCTGTATTTGTTGTAATGGTGTAGATGACAACTGCATCTAATTAAGGTACTGCTTTCTTTTCCCAAATGTTGCAAGTAAGCCAGCCTCTGTTATGGTGATATCATTTTATTTTACTACACTACATTCTTAATTCTTCCAGCTATTTTTTTTTTCAGTGTGGTTGTAGAAGGCTTTTTATTGTCACCAATTCTGAGGACATGTTTTAGCTTGAATAAAGTTTTACTTCTTTTGACTGGTTTAGTGAATTCTTTTTTTGGTGGAATTGATGTTAGCCTTGTTTCATTGAGGTGAATATATATATTTTTGGTTTAATAATTTGTTTATTTTGTAATTCAACCATTTAAATTTATCACAGTACTTTCCACTATATTATAATGCCATTAATAAAACTATTAACATATTTATATAAAGTATTGTAGAAAGCTGAAAATGGTCCTTTAAGCTGGTGGGGTCCTAATATAAGGTCCAAGCTGACTAATGCAAGATGTTTGTTCAGGGCATCATAACTGACATTTGAAAAACCCATAGAGATGGTATACATTTTTGACCCACGTATGTGCCCTATAGCTGACTATGAGCTGTTTTAGATCTGCTCAAATTGCACATTTCTTTTCTGCTCTGAGTGGTCCATTGGTGAATTTGGAAAAAAAGGTGGACAAAAACAGAGCACCAGGTAATATTGTGTATCCTGTCCTGCATGCAAGGATTTCTGTGTGCTGAAATTAGGCATAGCTACTGATATCTTGTGTAGTATATCATGTGGCATCACTTACCTCCATCCTCCACTTCTGTGCAGAATTTAGAATGGAAATTTGCTTTGTGATCATGACACTTCCTCTATTCTATTCTATTGATTAATGTAGTGGAATAAGGCAATGAACTGCTAGCAAGCTATTTCCTGTGGTGCACGGTTTTATTCCCCGGCCTTTATTTACCTCCTGCGTGACCTTGAGCAAGTCACTTAAACAGACAGAGCTTTGGGGATAGTTGGGATTTTGAGCTAATCTCCTTAATGACCTCCTGGACTGCATGCCTAGTAATTACCGTTCAACCTATGAAATGGGGCATATCAATGTGTAGGCAGTATTTTCATCTTCCCTCCTTGATGAAATGAATTGACAAAAATCTGCTCCTTTTCACACATTCCCCACCTGGCTCCTTCAGTGACTGAGCTGCTAACTGAGCCTTGGTCTCTTGAGTTGCAAATACATCTCCAGGTAAGATTGCATCATTTTTGTTAGGCTTGGTTTTCTGTCTATAAGAAACGTGTTAACATTTTGGTCAGTATCATAAAGTGGTGAGTGAATGTTTAGCTTAGCATAGCTGACAGCGATGTTTGTTACAATTACATCTAGCATGTTTTTGGCCCTTGTTGGCATTTTTACCATCTGTTTGTGATTATTAATGTTTATGAAGCCAGGTAGTTTTGTACACATCATCAAGTAGAAGAGTGTTTTTGTTATGACCAGGGTTAAGTTTATTATGAAAATCACAATATTCTTGAATAGACATGGATGGTATGCAGTCAAATTTTACAAAACTGCAGTTCATGCTACATAACAAAAAACTATGTGTGGAGTACTATATGTTTACATTTATTTTCTATAATCCTTCTTTTAAAGGAATGACTTATTAAAATAGATAAACCACCTCCTTGCTTGGTAAGCTGGAAGAGTAAAAAGAGTTGCAAACTTAACCACAGACAGTTGAGGCAATTTGGGATAAATATGGCTACGCTTGTAAGTGCTCTACAGACATTAGCCTAGTAACTTTCTATAACCCTATAAACCTAATTGTGGACTGCAAAACAGGTTTTTGAACATTGTGGCTGTCACAACACATGCCTTTATTACCTTAAAGGACAAATTACATTCATAGACAGATTCGTTTTTTTTATTTACACTGTAGCCGTTAATGAGTCCAACCTTCACCTTAGTGTTATCTATAGATTTAAATATTCGAATGTCCTTTATTTTGACCATGCCCACAAGAAGATACTAATTTAGAAGAAAATTATGCTGTTCACTACCCTAACCCCTTTTTCAGGTCTGATCATCACAATTTTCCTCCCGAGTTGAGAGGCACTGCAACCCTCTAGTGTAACAATATGCTCTATGCCAGTTCTATGCCATGCTCTATGCCAGTTCTTAAAACAATAATCTTTTTTGTATACTTAGTCCCCACCCATGGTAATTAAAAGATCTCACTAAATGCAAAGTATTTAGCAGCCAGGATAAGGGTATTCAGTAATTCAGGCATATCTCACTGCCTAACAAGAATAGAGGAATATTTTGTACCGTTGTTTCTGACATGGACAATTGCAGACTCCAACACTTAATGACATTAATGAAATCCATAATCTTGTTTTCAAAGAAGCAGAATACCATAATTTTGTCTTAACGATTTTTGCAAGCTCAGAGTCAAAGGACACCAATTAAAAGGGCATTTCTAGCATGTTCAGTTTTGATTTTAAATATAGATTTATCAGTTGTGCTATTAACTTGTTTCTTCCAATAAGCAACCCTAAGTACTGGACCAATCTCAGTTTCAATTTGAAGGTCTCTGGCTGATTATGTTTGCAGATGACTGCAGAGCTAAGAGCAGTGATTGAATCCCAAAACAACTTAACCATTCTGCAGGAAATTCTGTACCAACCAAATAACTGGTGCCAAAATCATGGACTCAAACTAAATACAAAAAAAATGTATTATCATGCCCTTTGAGAATTCATCTACTGTGGGGAATTACTGCATTAATAATTCACCCCTAAAAGTTGACCCATTTGCTTGGGATTTAGAAATGTACATGGGCAAGATTGACCAACATATGTTGACTATCATAAGAAAGTCCTTCTACATTGTGTAGCTTATAAGCAGAGAGGTTATGTCTAGATCTAGAGGTGTCATTGTCCACCTTTACTTGGCCCTCATTAGGCCAATCATTGAGTACAATGCCTACTTCTCTATTTCTCCAGACACATGCAATTGGAATGCCCACAGACATGCCTTACTAAAAGAAAAAGCACTTAAACAATATGTCATTCACTGAATGAAAGCCCAGTCACTAGCCTAGATATCCTAAAGACTGTTAAGAAGGGATCTGTGTCTGGAATACAAGGCATCCTCCAACCCAATACTGATGGACCTACTGCACATCAGCAAGTGAAATTGCATCAGAACTGCTCAATGCTGGGATCTAAAGTTCGAATGTAACATCGTCAGAGTGGTTTGGAGGGACAGGCTTATCTCGCAAAGGATACCACTGCTTTGGAACAGACTCCCCATTCCCAGAAAACAAAGCTCATCCCTGTCCTTATTCAAGTACAACTTGGATCTATAAATGGGTAATATAAAATTTACCCCAGGAATGCCCCCTGTACTGCAAATGGACAGAGGTAGCTCCTTTATGCTTTGTTTCATTTGGTATAGGTCCCTTCAAATTATCTATGATATGATCCCTGTTATTCTCACCAGGGGTACTATATAATTGTCATCCATGGGATGTGTAAGACCAGTCTAACAACAAATTGCATAGGTTAACTGAAGCAGCAAAAAGGAAATTGGCTAGGCTTAAAATGGTCCACAAAGGCAGCTACCTTAACAGTTAACTAGGAACCTTGTGCATGGTATTTAGTGACTCTATGCATGCACAGTATGTATAAGTAAAACTGATTATAATGATTCAATAATAACTACTTGTAATGACAGCATGAAATGGTAGAAGAGATAGAAATCACAGTAGTAGTAACAGTCGAACAAATAGAGTTGGAATAAACTTTCAAAGATATGCAAATGATGTGAAGAACATGGGGAAGAAAGAGAATTGCACTGACATGAAATGCGTGAGGATTACTGGAGATTTAAAGGAGGCAAAAGGGTATAGGGAATTATCACTGCAACTCCTGCATTTATTAGCTTTGGCTACAGTTTATGGTTTTGATGTAAGGGAACAAGGGAGAATATATAACTGCAAAATTTGCTGAGTTGCAAAACATCTGTTTGGTGACTAGAGAGTACAGTTTAGAAGCTCTGCTTGAAAAAAAGATATGGTGCAATGATTAGTCAGTTTAAGGTATTGGGCATCTTGAGATCAAAACAATTGTGTACTTTGTGAGGTTTACATCAAATTCAACGGTTTTATTGCAGCATTTTTAAACTTTAGTGAAATGGGTACTACAGAGTATTTTCAGGAATAGTACTAGTGTAAAGAAAGCTAGTTATTAAATAGAGCAGCAAGCATTTGACATACATGTGTTTTAAATTGAAAACAGCTTAATTTTGCACAACATTCAAAGTAATTACAGCTTTATTTATATGCTGATTGAACTTTATATTCTGGTCAGTCATTCCTACATACAGTTTGTCACTGTTAGATATCTCTGTTCTTACTCCAGTGGAGAACATTTTGCGAAGTTCATTTGGGCCAGAAGCATAAAAGATGCTAGGTGAATAAAGCATGGTCAGTCTTGCCAGGTATACTTAGCAGGCTTGATGCAAATAGCAAACTCAGGACAATTCTGGGTATGTATAAAGGTGAATATTAACTTTCTTTAATGACTCGCCACTAAAAAAGTGAACGAGTCATTTGTGTACTAGGATAAGGTGATCTGGCTAGGTAGTGATGTTTATATTTTTGTGAAAATGTTGAAGAGTAAGTGACATAGTACTGATGCTTGAGAACATCTACGTTGATTCACTCAGTATGTGAAACTGAATCTACCCAATGCATTAATGACTATCATTTCCTGGGATCTGGGATTTCCATCGTTCTAGGCAAGCATAATGTGCATGGGGTAATGGGCTAACTAAGCGTGGCATTAAACTTGACGATAGTTAGGCGGCGTAATGAGTGCGATAAGAGTCATTATGCTGCACTTGCAGAGTTAAGGGATATTTCAACTTAAACTTAACAGAAGCAGGCAGCAGTACATAGATGTCCTCATGTGCTTTAGGTGCATTGTGAGAATCTTGTAGAAGTCATCCAGTTGATGCATCCAGTGATTCTCCCATAATAATGTCTTGAACGTCCTTGGCACACACAAAACTTCGATTTTTAAGTTATCTGTGGAATCTAATGATTATAGGCCTCTGAACCTCACTTACACAGGCTTCTGACATAATGAATGGTGGGCTCATTTATCTGCATACTTATTAATGGATGTAAAATCTCTAGATGAAGCCTAATGCAGGAACTATGAGATATTAGATGATTCATTCTTTTGTTTAACCAAAGTAAAATACATTATTTTTATCTGAAGCACTCTTCAAAGTTTTCCTTTAATGATTTTTTATTTCCTATTTCTGTACATCAGTTTCAGCTTCAGATTTGCAGACATCTTTATCTGATAAAGCAATGCATGCCTTCAGATGAGAAATTACTGTTTTGTCTTTCTATAGCCCACTGTCCACTCAAAACCTCTAATTATAGGAAAGGATGCATCAATTTTAGGTCAGCCATTTCTTCCAAAAATGTTTCTTCTGAGAGAGGATCTGATGATATATTTTGGGGCTGTTATACTTGATTTTTGAATTTTCACATTCTTTACTATCGGACTTCCTATACTTTCTCCAGCAGGTCATTAATTTTTATATACAGATTTCTGCATTATGTATGGCTGCTTGTGTCACAACAGTGACTCCCACATTTCAACTCTTCTGACAAAATATACAAGCACACAGACAAACAAATGCATATACATTTGTGTGTGTGTGTGTGTGTGTGTGTGTGTGTGTGTGTGTGTGTGTGTGTGTGTGTGTGTATAAATATATATATATATATATATATATATATATATATATATATATATATATATATATATATATGCCATAACAATTCCATGGCTATTTCTTCTCACAGTATTTACTTCCCTGGACCCCTGTCTAGCAGAGCGACTGACATGATCCCCGGGGTGAATTTCCTATCTCCTATCCAATTGTCAAGGTTCCTTTTGAAGAGACCCAAAGAGGTACTCTGCTTGACATGTATGAGCAGTCTATTCCAGAGTCTGGGGAGTCTCTGGGTCAGGAACCTATCCCTACAGCATGTTTTGTTCATTGTGATGACAAGGTTTAGATCCCTGGAGCATGTGGCTCTGAGGGATTGAGATTTCTTTAAGTGTAGCATATTCAACAGCTCTGGGTTTGACATGGCCTTGTATGTTAAGCAGAGATCGCCTCTGAGTAGACGATATGCAACAGAGTATAGCTGGAGTTTTTTTAAATGGTCAGCATACGGCATCTGCTTTAGGCCTGTGATTCTTTTAGTGCGGTATTTCTGTGGCCTTTCCAGTTGTTGCAGATGTTTTGAGAGTTACATACCAAATGGGGTATTGTATTCTACAATGGGTCTAATGAGGGATGAGCACAGTGGGACAATGACCTCCTTTTTTCTAGATGAAAAGCCCTTAGTGATGAGGTGTGCCACATAAAAGGATTTCCTGACTGTTGTGGTGATGTGGTTATCAAAGGGGAGACCACTGTCCACCTGTCTCCCTAAGTCTCTTATCACACTTTAGGTGTTTAGTGTACTGCCACCTAGGGTAATTCACAAGTGCATGTTTTTTCCCAAACGGGATAACTATACATTTCTCAGCATTGAGCTTGAGCCCATGGCTCTGGCACCAGGCATCTGTTTCTGTAAGGCCCTTTTGTAGAATATCCATATCATTTGGAGATTCAGTAATTGCTCCCAGTTTGCAGCCATCTGCGAACTTTGTTAGCCAGATTCCCTTAGTGTTGACCTGTACTTCAGAAAAGTAGATACCAAACAAGAGTGGTCACAGTACTGAACCGTGAGGTACTCCACTTGTCACTTGTCTGGAGCTGGATTTGGAGTCAGCTACTTTTACCATGTGGGTTCTGTCAGTAAGCCAGTTGGCAACCCATTAAGTGACGTAGGGATTAATGCCATGCTTAGTAAATTTATCTATAATTCCAGAGTGGGGGATGGTGTTGAAGGTCTTAGTGAGGTCCAGATAGGCTGTGTGGACCGCCTTACCCTCATCCACAGATTTAGAGACTTATTTGAAGAAGTCAATCAGGTTCAGGAGGCAAGATCAGCCTTCCATGAATCCAAACTGGGTGGGGTCCAGTGTCTGAAGGTCGCCAATGTCTTTGTTTATAAGTTCCATGATAATATGTTCCATGGCCTTGCAGATCAGGCTCGTCAGACAGAAGAGGTGGTAGTTCCCAGTATCCAAGGTGGATCCCCCCTTGTGGATTGGGATAACTGCAGCTGTCCACCCCTTAGTGATCACGAAGCCTGAGGTGAGGCTATAATTATACATGACACTTAGGTGAGGTGCCAGTTCATTTTGTAGTTCAAGTAGTACACAGCCCGGGATGTTGTCTGGTCCCATGGATGCTGTATTCTTAGTTTTGGAGAGTGTGGTTTTTACCTGTGTGGCTGTTATTACCGGCATTTGGCAATCTTTCGGTATTGAGATTGTCCCTTTAGGGGGTGAGAGGGGGGTGACGTTGGCACTGAATCGATCTGCCAGGATATTGGCAATATCCTTGGGATCAGTATATTTAATCCACAGCACACGATAGTCACAAACAAGAAACTTTTAATGAAGCTTTCAGGTTTACACCCTTCATCAGCATACAAAATCACAACACATTAACACATTTAAATAGAGGACCATTATAATCACATGATCAAGCCAGCCATTCAAAGGACCACTATAATTAAATATACAAATTCAGTTTAAAAACATCACTTAACATCTATTAAAATTAATTTTCAAGTAGTTACTTATTAAAAGCATAATACATAAGTATAAAAAAGTACAAAAAACTATTACATACATATCTATAAACAAATAATTACATCTACATATTTAGAAATACTATGCACTTAATACTATACATTTTCTCTCTGCCTCTTGGTCAAAACTGGCTTTAAACTGACTGTCCCATTAAGGCCTGGATATTTATCAGCTTGTAGTCGCACTATCCACTCATACTCTTTTAGCAACAAAAGGTTATCAATATCACCCCCTCTAATGCCCAACTGCAGAATAGATATACACCTAAATTTAAATGCATGTGTCTAAAAATCATGCAGATGCCTGTATAGACCATTTGTCTCAAGCTTTCTTTTTATTTCAGATCTATGTTCTATTATCCTATCCTTCAGCTTCCTAGCTGTTTTCCCTACGTAAAATGCATTACATAGGGTGCAAGTAGCAAGGTAAACTAATCTAGTAGAATTACAGTCTGCTCCACAAAAAAAGTTAAACCGTTCACCTGTTGTAGGATGCTGAAAGCTACTATTAGTGTCGTATATGTCAGAGCAACAGACACAATTATAACATTTAGACGTATTCATCTTCGTTCGTACAGGTGATATTTCACTTTGAAAGTCTTTATAACATAGCATCTGTTTAAGTGTCCGACCATTTCTGAACGCATACTTTGGTGTCGGAGCTAACAGATCTTTCAAATCTGGTTGGGCCATTAATATAATCCAGTTTTTTTCAATAATCTTACAGACATCATATGTGTTGGCATTATAGGTAGTAATGAATCTTAAAACACTACTATCTTTTGTCCTATTCATTTCAACATGCATTATCTGTTCTCCTTGTTGGTAAGCCTGTTCTGTTTGTAATATGGTCAAAGAGCCAAAACCTGGTTTATATAAACTACTTCTACCTTGTACAACCTGTTTATAGGTCATATTAACATCCCTTAATAGATACCCATTATTAATAAATTCTTCCATCATTTTCTTAACCTCATACTCAAAGACATCATTTTCACTAGTTAACCTGCTTACCCTTACTAGCTGTGACTTTAGTATACTTTTATAGACATGTCCCGGATGCATACTAGCTGTATTCAAATATCTAGCTGCATGCACATCTTTTCTATGTATCATCGTCTGTAACTCATCACATTTCCTATACAACTTAACATCTAGAAATACAACATTATCCTTAGAAAAATTCATTTTAAACTTGAGAAAATTCGTCGTAGAATTCAAATACAGCAAAAAACTTTCCAATTCACTTATTGTACCTGTCCATACAAAAAAGCAATCATCAACAAATCTACAATAACAGTCCAGTAGATGTTTAAATTGATTCCTTTCATTCAATATATATATTGCTTTTCCCACATATAAAGGACCAAGTTCGCAAACGTGTTCGCTACTAATGTGCCCATAGCTACTCCTGTTAGTTGTTGATATGGTACATTATCAAATATAAAGATATTTTTAGTTAAAACTAAATCTAACAGGAGACAAATATTTTCTATCTCACGTATTTGTTGGGTTGATTGCATTATTAACAATCTTCTTATTGCTTCTATTCCATAATCAATTGGAATCACTGTAAACAGGGATTCAATATCTAATGTGACCAATACATATTCAGTATTCTATACCAAGAATCAAGCTTTTCTAGGAAGTGTGTTGTATCCTTAAGTATCGTCTCACAACCTGGTACATATCTAGCAAGAACATTCTGCAGGTATCTAGAGATGGGTTCAGCCACCCATCCTTTGCCCGACACAATAGGTCTTAAAGGGCAGTCATCTATGGATTTATGAATCCTGTATCCTGATTTTTGATTAGTAGTTGATCTAAATGTATATTTTTTTGAGTAATGTCTTTATTAACAATATGTCTATCTGTCTTGCTTATGTTATGTGTGGAGCTTTTCTCCCCGGGCCTCTACTGAAAATGGACATATATCCAGCTAGACTAGCCCGGTCAACAAAAGTAAAATAAAAATAAATAAAATAAAATAAATGAATTTTGGGTATTCCATAGATCTGCGGGATCTTTGGGCAGGTAACAGTAAAATAAGTCAGTAAATCAATGGTTATATCTTGGTTCAATTGCATGTCATATAATGCTAAGTTAATCTGAGAGATATGTTTTTTTACATCCATAAATATAATCTTCCTAAAAGTATGGGTATCTGATAAAAAATCCTGGAATTTATTCACGTACCATAGCTTAACCATTAAAACTGTAGCTCCTCCCTTGTCAGCTTGCTTAATTACAACACTTATCATCCTTCATCTGCTGCAAGGTCTTATATTCACTAAAAGTTAAATTATAACTAATGCTTCTGTTCCTATTCTTATTTTTATTCTTATTAATATACAAGGCTCTAATTTCCATTTCTACAATATTTAAAAAGGCCAGTATTACAGGAGAATACTGGGGCATAAAAACACTTAATCTTTTAAAAGTTGAATTCAACTCATTTGCTTGCTTAAACATTGATTTCAGCATAATATTCCTCGTAAATAACTTCACATCTGTTATAATATCCACAATACTGTCTTTAAACGAAGGAATAAATTTCATACCATGTTCAAGCACCTTGTAATGTTCATCAGATAACATGATGTTTGATAAATTTACAGTACCTTTTAGTAAACAGCATGTTTTCAGCGTCTTGGTGCTTTGTTGGCCAATTTTGGGCTGTCGTTCTTCCTTTTCTGCACCTGTACTGAGCGTTGCGGGTTTTTTTGTTCCAAAGGTTCCTGCAGCCTTCTTTGCTGTAAAACAACCTTCTCCGGTTGTTTTAAGCGAAAGGGCAATAAAGAGATCTCAGTCTGTTTACGCTTCTCCCTTCCTTCAACCACAGATACTACTGGATCTTTTTGGGGAGCTAAAACATTATCGCTAGTCTCAACAAGGGAAGCGCTAGTAAGAGACTGCTCCATTTCACTGCCCTTCCTCCCCGACTGGCCATGCTCGCACTGATGCACCAAAACAGAAGTGGATTTCAACGCTTCAAACGTATGCGTTTGTTGGTTGGCTGGAATCAGCCCAGGCGTTGGGGGCAGTTCAAAGTTATCTAGCTCATCAAGCAGTTCGTAAACAGGCTTCGTTATGTGTAATTTATCACTCACATTATCAGTCCTTCGTTGACCAAAATCTTTCTTAAAGTTTTCTTTGGGCCAATGGAAGATTTGGCCATTTTTAAAGTCATCAAGATCACGTTGGAGCTTACGCTTCTTTTGTGCTTCTAATTTTGTATCCAACATCTGGATGCGTTCACGAAGGCTTGATATTTCTCATTCATAGTGTCAGTTGTAGATAATTTCAACACTTCCATATCTAGTCTCTCTATCTCTTCCATTAGCTCACATTCCACTTTTTCAAAAAACTGGTTCATTAGCTTCATGTAGCTAATGCTGAGTTCAAGATTTAGTTGTTGCCATTGTACTAAGAGTTCTTGAGATGTATTGCCATAGGATGGCATCTTTAAAATACGAAGTCCACGTGGCACCACTCCTAGATCTAGATAAGCTAAAAAACGTAGTCTTTGCCATTGCAGATGCTTATAGCTCTGCACTTTTTTCTCCAACAAGTTCAGCAGTTTATTAAATTCAGATAAGTCATCACTGGTATTCCCATTTTGCTGAGCATCCACAGCTTTAACTTGTAGCAGAGGATTACTTGACTTCATGAGCAACTTTTTTATAGTTAAACTCATTTTAACTATATGATAAAACCACAAAATAGAACAAAAATGAACAGCTGGCTTGGTCTCCTCCTATAGTTTTGTTTGTGGCAACTTAGTATAAGTATTCAAGCAGAAATACTCCAGAAGTACTATATACCATAAACATCCACAGCACACGATAGTCACAAACAAGAAACTTTTAATGAAGCTTTCAGGTTTACACCCTTCATCAGCATACAAAATCACAACACATTAACACATTTAAATAGAGGACCATTATAATCACATGATCAAGCCAGCCATTCAAAGGACCACTATAATTAAATATACAAATTCAGTTTAAAAACATCACTTAACATCTATTAAAATTAATTTTCATGTAGTTACTTATTAAAAGCATAATACATAAGTATAAAAAAGTACAAAAAACTATTACATACATATCTATAAACAAATAATTACATCTACATATTTAGAAATACTATGCACTTAATACTATACATTTTCTCTCTGCCTCTTGGTCAAAACTGGCTTTAAAATGACTGTCCCATTAAGGCCTGGATATTTATCAGCTTGTAGTCGCACTATCCACTCATACTCTTTTAGCAACAAAAGGTTATCAATATCACCCCCTCTAATGCCCAACTGCAGAATAGATATACACCTAAATTTAAATGCATGCGTCTGAAAATCATGCAGATGCCTGTGAAGCCCATTTGTCTCAAGCTTTCTTTTTATTTCAGATCTATGTTCTATTATCCTATCCTTCAGCTTCCTAGCTGTTTTCCCTAGTAAAATGCACTACATAGGGTGCAAGTAGCAAGGTAAACTAATCTAGTAGAATTACAGTCTGCTCCACAAAAAAAGTCAAACCGTTCACCTGTTGTAGGATGCTGAAAGCTACTATTAGTGTCGTATATGTCAGAGCAACAGACACAATTATAACATTTAGATGTATTCATCTTCGTTCGTACAGGTGATATTTCACTTTGAAAGTCTTTATAACATAGCATCCGTTTAAGTGTCCGACCATTTCTGAACGCATACTTTGGTGTCGGACCTAACAGATCTTTCAAATCTGGTTGGGCCATTAATATAATCCAGTTTTTTTCAATAATAACAGGCTTACCGACAAGGAGAACAGATAATGCATGTTGAAATGAATAGGACAAAAGATAGTAGTGTTTTAAGATTTATTACTACCTATAATGCCAACACATATGATGTCTGTAAGATTATTGAAAAAAACTGGATTATATTAATGGCCCAACCAGATTTGAAAGATCTGTTAGGTCCGACACCAAAGTATGCGTTCAGAAATGGTCGGACACTTAAACAGATGCTTTGTTATAAAGACTTTCAAAGTGAAATATCGCCTGTACGAATGAAGATGAATACATCTAAATGTTATAATTGTGTCTGTTGCTCTGACATATACGACACTAATAGTAGCTTTCAGCATCCTACAACAGGTGAACGGTTTGACTTTTTTTGTGGAGCAGACTGTAATTCTACTAGATTAGTTTACCTTGCTACTTGCACCCTATGTAATGCATTTTACGTAGGGAAAACAGCTAGGAAGCTGAAGGATAGGATAATAGAACATAGATCTGAAATAAAAAGAAAGCTTGAGACAAATGGTCTATACAAGCATCTGCATGATTTTTAGACACATGCATTTAAATTTAGGTGTATATCTATTCTGCAGTTGGGCATTAGAGGGGGTGATATTGATAACCTTTTGTTGCTAAAAGAGTATGAGTGGATAGTGCGACTACAAGCTGATAAATATCCAGGCCTTAATGGGACAGTCAGTTTAAAGCCAGTTTTGACAAAGAGGCAGAGAGAAAATGTATAGTATTAAGTGCATAGTATTTCTAAATATGTAGATGTAATTATTTGTTTATAGATATGTATGTAATAGTTTTTTGTACTTTTTTATACTTATGTATTATGCTTTTAATAAGTAACTACTTGAAAATTAATTTTAATAGATGTTAAGTGATGTTTTTAAACTGAATTTGTATATTTAATTATAGTGGTCCTTTGAATGGCTGGCTTGATCATGTGATTATAATGGTCCTCTATTTAAATGTGTTAATGTGTTGTGATTTTGTATGCTGATGAAGGGTGTAAACCTGAAAGCTTCATTAAAAGTTTCTTGTTTGTGACTATCGTGTACTGTGGATGTTTATGGTATATAGTACTTCTGGAGTATTTCTATTTGAATACTTGTACTAAGTTGCCACAAACAAAACTATAGGAGGAGACCAAGCCTGCTGTTCGTTTTTGTTCTATTTTGTGGTTTTATCGTATAGTTAAAATGAGTTTAACTATAAAAAAGTTGCTCATGAAGTCAAGTAATCCTCTGCTACAAGTTAAAGCTGTGGATGCTCAGCAAAATGAGAATACCAGTGATGAATTATCTGAATTTAATAAACTGCTGAACTTGTTGGAGAAAAAAGTGCAGAGCTATAAGCATCTGCAATGGCAAAGACTAAGTTTTTTAGCTTATCTAGATCTAGGAGTGGTGCCACGTGGACTTCTATTTTAAAGATGCCATCCTATGGCAATACTTATCAAGAACTCTTAGTACAATGGCAACAACTAAATCTTGAACTCAGTATTAGCTACATGAAGCTAATGAACCAGTTTTTTGAAAAAGTGGAATGTGAGCTAATGGAAGAGATAGAGAGAGACTAGATATGGAAGTGTTGAAATTATCTACAACTGACACTATGAATGAGAAATATAAAGCCTTCGTGAATCGCATCCAGATGTTGGATACAAAATTAGAAGCACAAAAGAAGCGTAAGCTCCAACGTGATCTTGATGACTTTAAAAATGGCCAAATCTTCCATTAGCCCAAAGAAAACTTTAAGAAAGATTTTGGTCAACGAAGGACTGATAATGTGAGTGATAAATTACGCATAACGAAGCCTGTTAACAAACTGCTTGATGAGCTAGATAACTTTGAACTGCCCCCAACGCCTGGGCTGATTCCAGCCAACCAACAAACGCGTACGTTTGAAGCGTTGAAATCCACTTCCGTTTTGGTGCATCAGTGCGAGCATGGCCAGTCGGGGAGGAAGGACAGTGAAATGGAGCAGTCTCTTACTAGCGCTTCCCTTGTTGAGACTAGTGATAATGTTTTAGCTCCCCAAAAAGATCCAGTAGTATCTGTGGTTGAAGGAAGGGAGAAGCGTAAACAGACTGAGATCTCCTCTTTTTTGCCCTTTTGCTTAAAACAACCGGAGTAGGTTGTTTTACAGCAAAGAAGGCTGCAGGAACCTTTGGAACAAAAAACCCCACAACACTCAGTACAGGTGCAGAAAAGGAAGAACGACAGCCCAAAATTGGCCAACAAAGCACCAAGACACTGAAAACATGCTGTTTACTAAAAGGTACTGTAAATTTATCAAACATCATGTTATCTGATGAACATTACAAGCTGCTTGAACATGGTATGACATTTATTCCTTCGTTTAAAGACAGTATTGTGGATATTATAACAGATGTGAAGTTATTTATGAGGAATATTATGCTGAAATCAATGTTTAAGCAAGCAAATGAGTTGAATTCAACTTTTAAAAGATTAAGTGTTTTTATGCCCCAGTTATCTCCTGTAATACTGGCCTTTTTAAATATTGTAGAAATGGAAATTAGAGCCTTGTATATTAATAAGAATAAAAATAAGAATAGGAACAGAAGCATTAGTTATAATTTAACTTTTAGTGAATATAAGACCTTGCAGCAGATGAAGGATGATAGAAGTGTTGTAATTAAGCAATCTGACAAGAGAGGAGCTACTGTTTTAATGGATAAGCTATGGTACATGAATAAATTCCAGGATTTTTTATCAGATACCCATACTTTTAGGAAGATTACATTTAAGGATGTAAAAAAACATATCTCTCAGATTAACTTAGCATTATATGACATGCAATTGAACCAAGATATATCCATTGATTTACTGACTTATTTTACTGTTACCTGCCCAAAGATCCTGCAGATCTATGGATTACCCAAAATTCATAAATCCATAGATGACCCCCCTTTAAGACCTATTGTGTCGGGCAAAGGATGGGTGACTGAACCCATCTCTAGATACCTGCAGAATGTTCTTGCTAGATATGTACCAGGTTGTGAGACGATACTTTGAGGATACAACACACTTCCTAGAAAAGCTTGATTCTTGGTATAGAATGAGAGTTAAAACTGAATATGTATTGGTCACATTAGATATTGAATCCCTGTTTACAGTGATTCCAATTGATTATGGAATAGAAGCAATAAGAAGATTGTTAATAATGCAATCAACCCAACAAATACGTGAGATAGAAAATATTTGTCTCCTGTTAGATTTAGTTTTAACTAAAAATATCTTTATATTTGATAATGTACCATATCAACAACTAACAGGAGTAGCTATGGGCACATTAGTAGCGAACACGTTTGCGAACTTGGTCCTTTATATGTGGGAAAAGCAATATATATATTGAATGAAAGGAATCAATTTAAACATCTACTGGACTGTTATTGTAGATTTGTTGATGATTGCTTTTTTGTATGGACAGGTACAATAAGTGAATTGGAAAGTTTTTTGCTGTATTTGAATTCTACGACGAATTTTCTCAAGTTTAAAATGAATTTTTCTAAGGATAATGTTGTATTTCTAGATGTTAAGTTGTATAGGAAATGTGATGAGTTACAGACGATGATACATAGAAAAGATGTGCATGCAGCTAGATATTTGAATACAGCTAGTATGCATCCGGGACATGTCTATAAAAGTATACTAAAGTCACAGCTAGTAAGGGTAAGCAGGTTAACTAGTGAAAATGATGTCTTTGAGTATGAGGTTAAGAAAATGATGGAAGAATTTATTAATAATGGGTATCTATTAAGGGATGTTAATATGACCTATAAACAGGTTGTACAAGGTAGAAGTAGTTTATATAAACCAGGTTTTGGCTCTTTGACCATATTACAAACAGAACAGGCTTACCAACAAGGAGAACGGATAATGCATGTTGAAATGAATAGGACAAAAGATAGTAGTGTTTTAAGATTCATTACTACCTATAATGCCAACACATATGATGTCTGTAAGATTATTGAAAAAAACTGGATTATATTAATGGCCCAACCAGATTTGAAAGATCTGTTAGGTCCGACACCAAAGTATGCGTTCAGAAATGGTCAGACACTTAAACAGATGCTATGTTATAAAGACTTTCAAAGTGAAATATCGCCTGTACGAATGAAGATGAATACGTCTAAATGTTATAATTGTGTCTGTTGCTCTGACATATACGACACTAATAGTAGCTTTCAGCATCCTACAACAGGTGAATGGTTTGACTTTTTTTGTGGAGCAGACTGTAATTCTACTAGATTAGTTTACCTTGCTACTTGCACCCTATGTAGTGCATTTTACGTAGGGAAAACAGCTAGGAAGCTGAAGGATAGGATAATAGAACATAGATCTGAAATAAAATTAAAGCTTGAGACAAATGGGCTTCACAGGCATCTGCATGATTTTCAGACACATGCATTTAAATTTAGGTGTATATCTATTCTGCAGTTGGGCATTAGAGGGGGTGATATTGATAACCTTTTGTTGCTAAAAGAGTATGAGTGGATAGTGCGACTACAAGCTGATAAATATCCAGGCCTTAATGGGACAGTCAGTTTAAAGCCAGTTTTGACAAAGAGGCAGAGAGAAAATGTATAGTATTAAGTGCATAGTATTTCTAAATATGTAGATGTAATTATTTGTTTATAGATATGTATGTAATAGTTTTTTGTACTTTTTTATACTTATGTATTATGCTTTTAATAAGTAACTACTTGAAAATTAATTTTAATAGATGTTAAGTGATGTTTTTAAACTGAATTTGTATATTTAATTATAGTGGTCCTTTGAATGGCTGGCTTGATCATGTGATTATAATGGTCCTCTATTTAAATGTGTTAATGTGTTGTGATTTTGTATGCTGATGAAGGGTGTAAACCTGAAAGCTTCATTAAAAGTTTCTTGTTTGTGACTATCGTGTGCTGTGGATGTTTATGGTATATAGTACTTCTGGAGTATATCAGTATATTTAATGCCATTCTGTTGTAGCTCAGAGCAGATCTGAGCATTGCCATTTAGATTCTTGACATAGCTATAGAATGCCTTGTGGCTGTCTTTGGAATCTTTGCAATTTTGTTTTCGTAACTAGCTTTGGAGGATTTTATGAGGGATCTCAGCTTCTTCCTGAGGCTGGTAAGGGAGTTTTTTGCATCCTGGGATTTTTCTCTTTTCTGCAACAGTTTTTTCCTTTTGTTGTAAAGTTTGTTTATGGCAGGGGACCACCAGATTGGCTTCCTTTTTTGGAAGAGAGCTTCTTGGTTCTATTTCTGATGGCCCGATTCATGCACAAGTGGATGTGCTCATACAGTGCCTTATTGTAGGATTCAGCAGTCGAACATTCAGCTCCCGTCTGCATGGGTGTCATGAAGTTTGTTACTTCTGACTTGAGTAGCATGAAGTTGGCTTTAGAGAAGTTTTTTATGGAGGTTTCCTTACTGAGGTGTGGGGATGGGATGTGGATGTCAAGGGTGATTAGCTTATGGTCAGACCTGACCAACGAGGGGGTGACCATAGGTGTGGAGCATCAATTTCCTATGTTGGTAATGACCAGTCTAAGATATTGGTGCCCCTGGTGGGACTATGGATTAGCTGATCCAGGGCATTGGAATTTATGAATTCCAAGAACTGTTGGGCAAAGGTGTTGGTGCACAAGTAGTTTTCCCAGTTAATGGCAGGGCAGTTGAAATCACCCAGTATTAGGGTGCTTGGTTGTATTTTCATATTTTCCAGTATGTTTAGAAAGGTGTAGTGAGAATCTTGGGGCATGGTGGAGGATCTGTAGCAAGCTACAATTTGGATTGCAGTCTTACCTAGTGTTAGTTGCACCTGGAGAATTTCAGATGCATTGTGTTGGGCAACTAGCCTAGTGGTGTCAATATCCTTGTTGAATATGGACACACCTCTATCTTTTGTGTTTCAGTCCTGGTTTGGTGGCCGAAAAGTGTGGTAAGAATTTTAACCTGGTATTGCAGGGGTGCTCTCTGGAGCCTTGAACAACGTCTCAGTTACTGGACAGATATTGATGTTCTCCATTTGTAGGAGTGCCTCGACAGAGTGCATTTTGAGGTTTAGACTTCTAGCATTGAGTAGCATTACCTTCAGATTTCGCATGCTTATACCTGCTATGGTGGTGGTTTTGCCCTTTGAACTTTGCCTAAAAAAGGCACTATGGGGGTGGCAAGAGCCTTAGCCAGTAACCAGAATCTTAGGGGGACAGGTGCAGACCATCTCTGGCAAAGCATCGTGGTCTGTCGATCATGTCGTCCCAGGCAGACAGATACCGGATCCTCTTTGAATGACACCAGAAGTGTAGCCAGTTGTTGAAGTCAATTATTTTGTCCTTATACTGTGGTATCATTCTGGGCGAAGGCAGGATGCCACTCAGGGCTAGGGTCATACCTGCCTGGCCACATGATCCGAGAGCTCTTCCAAGTCTCTTTTCATGTACTCCAGGGAGGTACATCTCAAGTCATTCACTCCAACATGGACAATGACAGAGTCATATTTGTACTCGTTGTGGAGTGACTTGAGTGTATGCATTATGTGGAGGATCCTGGCTCCTGACAGGCAGCTGACTGTAATTTTCTCCTTGTTCAGCCTGGTGAGTGGGATATCCGTGTGCCTGTCTATAGAATCACCTATGTCTAAAGTGTTGGGTACGTTATCTTGCCTTAGGGGCTGTTGTTGGGTGGCACACTGGTGTTGTGAACTATGTGACACTTTGGTTGTGATTGGTGTTTGCGTTTCAGCTTTGGAGGTCCTTGTTGCTTGGGCAGGTTACTGTTAAGGGCCTCCACATATGAGGGTGTCATGTTGCTATGTGAGGGTGTTGGTGGTGTGGGTTTAGAAAGGCTATGTGTTGCTTGAGGTGTAGTGTGGATGTTAACCTTCTCTCTTGACTGTCTAGCACCATCTTGGGTGGAGAAAGCTTTGCTTCCATTTGGCTATGTAAGTGCAGCTCTCGCAGGTTGTAGGGTTTGTTGGGTGGTAGGAGGAGAGGGTTGTTTGTGTAAATGAGGCAATTGCTGCATTGCCCCAGTATGCCTGAATTCACTATGTGGACAGGAGAAATCACCCGAAGCTGACCTTTGGACATGCCTGCTCTGGTGCTTTTTTTTTTTTGTAAAGAACAAGAGCTTTTTTCCCTTACCTTAGTAAAGTGCTTTGCAATTATAGGCTGTTTAGTGCCTACGATTATTTTCTCCTTATTAACAAGGAGACTTGAGTGCATGTATCAGTTTAAGGCTTCCTAGTGATTTCCAGCAGGTTTTAGAGCAAGTGCTAGTCACAGGGATGCTTAAAGGTAAGATGAAAAAAAAATGGTTTATCCTTAACACTGCAGTGTGAACTGGAGGAATTAGATGTGAAAGTATGCAACTTAAGTTTTACCTGTCTAAAAAGTTAAGTTTTAGTGGAGATTCACTATTTTTAAAACAGCAAGATAGATTGAAAGGGGGTGGTCACTTTTGTATTCTGGTACTATGGACTACAGTAGGATGACCAATAAATTTAAATAGTTAAAGCAGAGTCATTTCACAAACTGATAATTTTGCGCTTACTCAGGCCAGTAAAAGCAGAGAGGAAATGAGATATATGGTCAAATTAACATAAGGGGCAGGGAATTAGAAAGACAGTGGTGTTTAAGAACACAACAGTAACCAGGTGGAAGGGTAGGGAAACAATTCTGCCTGACTCACAAGAGGCAGAGGTGTGGTCTCTTTTCAAGTTTTAATATGCGGTTAAAAGCAGAATACAAGTAAAACATAAGGTAAAGAAAACAAATTGAAGTATTCAAAATAGAAAAAGGCAATAAAGTAATACAAAATACAATAAATAAAAAGCAAATTAACCTTTCCCTCACAGCAAAGTGTAGCAGAGTCTGGGTGAGCCTTTCTAGTAAACCTCTGAAATGTTTTATTTTACCCCTTAAATAGAAGGTTTAGTCCCTAGTTCCGCCCCCCATACATATATAGTATATATATATATATATATATATATATATATATATATATATATATATATATATATATATATATATGGGTCTAGGAGACATGCTCGACTAGCATATGTCCGAATCACAAAACATTGAACACACATACTGGAAAGTGCTTAACATCGAAAAACGCTTCTGTGTATGTGTAGTAAAAAAACAAATCTACGTTTCTGCTGCACCCCCCACACCCCCTACTTTATTATTCTCACTCCGTGATTGCACTACAGTGGGGAAAAGGAAATTTTCCCTTACCCGCACTGTAGTCTAATCTAAGAAACAGGCACACATACACGGAAACGCTTGTCGATGTTAAGCGCTTTCGTGTATGTGTGTTCAATGTTTTGTGATTCAGACATATACTAGTCAAGCATGTGTCCAGATCCCATGTATTTATAGGTAATCAGTGCCATCTGGAATTTGAGGAAATTAGCTGGTGCAGGCTAGCCACCTGAGGAAGCCAAGTGG
Organism: Protopterus annectens; assembly: GCF_019279795.1. Taxonomy (NCBI): domain Eukaryota; kingdom Metazoa; phylum Chordata; order Ceratodontiformes; family Protopteridae; genus Protopterus; species Protopterus annectens. The sequence goes on from NC_056732.1 coordinate 883,373,116, forward strand.
CAACAATAACAAACCTCAAAAGGGTAGTGGACCCAGCCATTGTTGATAAATAATTTAGAATCACCTATTTGGAAAACCTGCTATTTGTGTTGACTTTGCTCAGTTGATACACACTGAAAAACATGTTGGTCAGTCTTCTTTTTTAACCTTTTGTGGTGAGCTTCTCATATGGACGAGGACAGTGCCCTACAGTTGACATCCAGTACAAGAGTTAATTTAGCCTTGAGGGTCAGTTGCTTACAATCATTATTATAATAAAGGTTTGGTACAAAAGCTCTTAGACCTGTAGTTCTTGATTTCCAGTCCTTTATTGTAAGCAGATGAGTGCTACTGTGCACTACAATGAATGTGAAACTTCAGAGCATTTTTATATGCATCAGATTTTTTGATGGTCATTTTCTTGGACCTTGTCATGAGTGTGGCTGTGCCCAGCTGGGGCATGACTTTCCCAGAGGATGAGTCAGAGGATGGACTTTCCTTTAGCCATCCTTAATATTCTTTTGCAATGAACACAACGTAATTTTAAGCATGGGTTTTACATCTAAAATGTGAATAATTTGTGAACCACTTTTGTATCAACAATACCAAGTTGATCTTCAAAGGAAAAAAATAATTCTTTAAAAATATGTTTAAATGTAATGTTTGGAGTTAGGTACAAGTGCATTTATTCTTTTTTTCAACAAAATATGCATAAAAGTGTTGGATGTTGAAGCTACATCTTAGGTGGTTAAGCGCGTGTGATGTGCGGTCTTTGAGTATGAGGACATGAATGCAGTGCATGTCTGTTCTCCTTGCAATTTTGTGAATGTTCATCAGCTCTACCTATTTGGGTAATGGAGTCATATAACATCTAACAATCAGTCATAAAAAACGGTCATAAATACAGTCATTAAAAAAAAACACATTTGTCTAGTACAATCAATACTCAAGAGGAAATTAAACTTAGCCCTGTCCCTTAAGGACCAAGGTAGTTCATGTCCATGGAGATATATATATATATATATATATATATATATATATATATATATATATATATATATATATATATATATATATATATATATATATATATATATATATATATATATATATATATATATATATTAGATCACCTAACACTTAAAAAAGCGAACGGTGATTAATCGACCCTATGTAAGTGAAAGCTTATGATGTCGAAGTGCCAGAACAGAAAAAAAATCGCTGTTCCAAGAAAAAATAAATAAAAAACAATTTCAAACATTACATTAAATGGGAGGCTTTACCCCCCCACACACTTAAATATACCAACTCCAGGACCACACTACAGTGCCGAAAACGGCAAAGTACTGAAGCATCCAAACAAATTCTTTCCCAAAGAAAGAATTCACTTAACAGCTGCTTCGATATTTTGCATTTTCAGCCTTTTATGTTTGACCAAGACGGATTCGAAAGAATGCGTCTTCGGTCTTGTAATATAGACCCTATATATATATATATATATGTATATGTATATGTATATATATATATATATATATATAGATACACATATATATATATATATATATATATATATATATATATATATATATATATATATATATATATATAAACATATGTATATATATATATATATATATATATATATATATATATATATATACATACATACTTGAGTGTGCAAAAATGCATCATGTAGTTTAAAACATTGAACATTAACCATTGATTGCTGGTCAATATATTTTATGGTTATTTCAATATGTTATGTAACTTTGTATTGTGGTAATTCAATATGTGATGTAACTTTTTGTGGAGCTTTTCTCCCTGGGCCTCCACTGAAAATGGGCTCTCGAGCCAAGTGGACCTCCCCGGTCACCAAACTGGAATAAATAAATAAATAAATAAATATAACTCCCGGTTCAACTTCCAGGCAAACTCCCAGTGCTCCATTGTGTGTCATGTCCTGGTGATTAGTTACTGATGTCTCTGACCGAGAGCCACCATGTGTCTATCGTGCTTTTAACGAAGTGGCAAATTTTATAAAATATAAATAAAAACAGCTTAACTAGATTGGTCAAGTGGGGTCGAGGGTTGGGAAATCTGTTGCAATTAGAGTGGGTGCTCAGAATTAGGTGGTATGTGATAGCCTTTTAGACCGTATGTAGATCTATGTGCCCCAGTGTAGTTGCACACGGTGAGCCTGTGTTATACCCCACATGTGACCCTCCCCTATTCGGCATGTTTGTGCCCATAATCCCTTCTTGCTGGTTATCAGGGATGAGGTGATTCTCCATAGGAAGTTGAGGAGGGATCTCTGTTGAAAAAAGAACATTGCAATGTGAACACTGTCACTATATGGAACATATCTTGCTTGGATAGATTCATTGGCCCTGTTAGCATCTTACTGTTCTGGAGCCAAGTTGCTTTGCAGGGTTCAGTGTTAAATTAAGACAAAAAGATGATCCAGGTATAGTGGTCTATTGAGGGAAGAGGTACCGTTGTCCTACTCATTACTTCCAGCTATGTCATAATGCCAGGAACACTCTCCATGTGGTCTAGTACCAAGTCGGCTTGGGATGGGTATGAGATCAATAGGGATATTCTACAACATCAAGTGTGGCATATACTGATATGAGGCCCTGATTAAGAAAATACATTTTGACTAAAGTTGCTCTTGAGTTTTGCTAGGGAATAGGGCCAGAAGGTCACTAATCAATCCATTCAGAGCCTGAGTGACCACAGTGGCCCTCCAAACCTCTTGTTCTAGTGATACTGACTGATCCAACATGTTTAAAAATTACAAAAGACCCTTAGATTTTCAAGGGCAGAGCATGTGTAACTTCTGGTTACATTACTCAGTGGAAGCCCTAGATGAAGCACACATGCAGCCCAAATTGTAACAAACCACAAAAATGGGCACAAAACATAGCAGCATGAAGAGATAAATATAATGATAGAAATATATGAATACAACATCCCTAGGACCTGGGCCCAGAATCAAGCAGCCATCCTATCTGATAGGATACAAGTGAACCCAACCTCTTGCACCACTGATTCTGAGTGAATCAAAATTTTAAACCATAACCAAAAACCCTTAGATGTTAAAAGGCAGGGCATGTGCACCCACTGCTTCAAACAATCAGTGGAAACCCAAAAGCATTACAACTGAAACCAAAACACATAATAATCCCTAGAGAAGGGAACACTACACATCAGCAATTGATGATAAATAATATAAAAGCCCTAGGGCCTAGGCTTGGAGACAAATTGCCACCGCAGTTCTGTCTGATGGAGTCCTGATGCAGCTTGCCATATTCACTGTCTATTACTCAATGGAAAAAAAAATTGAAAACGTGTAAGTAACCCCAGAGCTTGCATGCTAGAAGTTCTTACCACATATTCAAAGTCATACCAGGAGGTTATGAGGGTGAAGGGGATATTTTAGTAGAAGTATGCTTTGATAGAAGGTTCTGATCTGGAATTAACCTAGTGTGATGACTAAACAGTTTCATAGTGGTGCTGGGGACTGGGGCTACAAGACTGAAAAAAACAATCTAACCTTAGTTTGACTTTGACTGAGAAATTGTACACGTAATTTTCACCTCCAGTGATCTCTGGTAAATGAATGTTTTATACTATTAGTAAAAATATTAATATTAAGCATATTTAATTACCTAACCAGGGAGAAGGTGTGAGCTCTTACTGGATAAAACAAACCACTGGAGATTAAATGAAAAACATTAAGTAGCATAAAAACTTATAAACTTTAACATGGGAATTGTAACATACCAGCAAAGAGTAATGATTATAAAAGCCTCGAGTTAAACAGCCATGAGTCTGTCTGGTGGTTTCTGATTTGGAGTACAGATTTAATCAAATTTTAAATATTAAATACATGTGTAAATAGCACCAATGTCAGTTGCATAAATCAGTTTTTAGGATGAAGCATAATTAATCCTTTGTTGTGTACTTATTTTTCAGGCTGAAATGGTATTCATTTCTCGGAATTTTCTTGCTCTTAGCCTGATTTGTCACTGGAGCTCTTTCTTTTCTGTTTTATCATTTCTGTTTTCATCTAGCAGTCATAAATCAATGAGATCTAGGATAAGGAATTTAAAGGTGTGGTAGCCTGGTTGTTCCATAGTGTGTTTAATGTGCCATATGTGGAAGTATTGCAGGTCAGTCCTGGTTTTAATGGTGTTAATGCTCTTTCCTATGTAAAAAGCTTGGTAGAGTTCATGTTGTGCCCTATACATGACAATGTCTGTGTTGCAATTCCGTTATAGGTGGATTGTGAAGGTTTTCCTGGTATTAGAGTATTGAAAACTCTACCCACTGTCCATATATTTGCTGTACTGCAATGTGTATGTGTGTGGAGGGTGGGGGGTTGTGCACATTGATAAGTATCTTTCTGTAACTCCTTATCAAGTGGGTGGTGGGAGGGTGGGGTTGTTATTTTTTTTTTCTTCCAGTTGATGATGAGGCTGAGGACTCGTTGCAGCCGGTATTCACTGTATCATTTAGCCAGGAAATCTTTCTGTAAGTAAATTCTGTTCTTGGTGAAGACTTCTAGTTCCTTAGACACTCAGGTGACATAGAGGCCTTGTGACATTATGACATTTCTCTTTGTTCTGTGCAGATGCAAGCTGCTGTTGTGCCATAGCAGGCTGACTTGGGTAGGTTTCCTACAGAGGTTGTTGCTGAGGAGATCGGTGTTGGGATATTTTGCTGATTTTGAGATCCAGGAAATACACAGAGTTGTAGTTATAGTGTGTTGTGAACTTAAGGAAATTTGTAGAGTTATTAATGTGTTGAAAAAAGAGACTTAGGTTGTCTAGGTCACTGGTACAGATAATGAAGATTTTTTCAAGAAACCTGAGTTAGCAGCTCATGTGGAAATAGTAAGGTGATTGGTTGATGGTCCCATCTTCTCATTTCCTTAAGCTGTTTTCACAAGACTTGGGGCCATGGCATTACCCATTGCTGCCTCTGTGGTCTGTCTGAAGAAATGACATAGGAAATGGAAATAGTTCTTCCTTAAGAGTATATTAAAAAGTCTGCCAAGTACTTCAGTGTCTCCAGGTAATGCCTTCCATTCCCTGTTGTAGGCTTCAATGGCTGCTATGATGCAATATATGTGGGGCAGCACCATGTATAAAGCCTGTTACATCTATTGAAACAAAGATGGAGTCCTGATTAGTGGTGATGTTCCTGATCTTTTTAAGAAAGGCCATTAAATCCAGTATGAACAATTTGTTATATTTTGCTAGGAGTTTTATTTGTACTTCCAAGTAAACCGAAATAGGTTCCAAAATGGAGCCTCCACTAGCTATGTCCATTCTGTATGGGAGGTCTTCTAGGTTCTTGTAGAGTTCTGGTATGCTGAAGAAGCACAAGAATTTTGCATTATGCTCAGAAATTTGTGAAGATTATTGTTGAAACGACCTTCTTCATTCAGGTTGGTGCTTTCCAATAAAATTTCTTCATATGCTGTTTTTATTTTTCCTAGGTCAGTGGTGTCATAAAAGGCTGTTTTGTTTAGCATATTAAGGATTTTCTTGCTGCAGGCAGAAGCATCCATTAATACCCCTCCCCATTTGTCTGCCTTCATGATCCTCATGATTTTTTCTTTGCTATCTTCTTTCACTGCCTTCATCTCATTACTGCTGTAGTTGAAAATTTTCATTAAATGGTTTGTTGAAAAATTTTCTGATGTTCACTTCTCACTTGTCTTTGAAAGCGCTAATAATCTGGATGTGGTGGTGGGCAGAAGTTACTTGGCTTTTGACATTTTCTTCGATTGGGGATGGTTTTGATTTGGGTGGACTTACTTTATTTGTTTTTGTGAAAGAATACCTTAAGGTTTAGGTTGCAGGTGAAGAGTTTAAGGTCTATAATGGTATCCACAATGTTACTCCACTGGTGTGGGACAAAGTTAATTCCTTTCTTTAGAATAGCAAATTCTAAATCACTTAAGGGTTTCACTGAGTGGTTCCATACTTCATTTAATAGGGTTACTGGTCCTGGCTCTTTCAGCCCTTACAGAGCAATGTCTCTGATGGAGGGATACCGCAGATGTTTGACATCTCTTTTGCCCTGCCATATCCTGTCCCTCTGGTGGTAGTTTACTTGTGGAGATCTCTAAATCTGGGTTGATATCTGTCTCTGGAGTGCTTTGACTGTGGTGTGGATGGGGTGGTGTGCTGTTCTTGGGAGCCCTTTGTGTATCTTGTTTATCTGCTGTTGGGGCTTATGTCCAATTTGTATGCTGAATTCTGTCGTAGATGGATTCCTGGCCCAGTTCTAATATGTTGGTCCTTGGTAAAAAAAAAATGTAATATTTAAAATTTGATGAAATCTATACTCTGAATCAGGTAGGTTACTCTCGGACTCCACCAGACAGACTTATGGTGGCTGTTTAACTTCATCTCCCAGCCCTTAGGCTTTTATAATCATTACTATTTGCTGGCATGTGAAAATGCTCATGTTAAAGTTTATAAGGTTTTATGCGACTTAATGTTTTGCATTTAATCTCCAATGGTTTGTATTATCCAACAAGGTCACATACATTTTTTCCTAATTATGTAATTAAATATGCTTTCTATTAATATTTTTGCTAATAGTATAAAATGTTCATGTACTGGAGATCAGTGGAGGTAGATATTACATATATCATTTTTTTTCAGTCAAACTAAGGTTAGATTGTTTTCACAGTCTTGTAGCCCCAATCCATAGCACCACTATGAAACATCTTAGTCATCACACTAGGGTAATTCTGGATCAGAACCTACTATCAAAGCATACTTTTACTAAAATATTCCCACCACCTTAATAACCTCCCCAGCAGTATGACTTGGAACATGTGGTGAGAATTCCAGGTGTGTGAGTTCTAGGATTACTTACATGTGTTTTCAATTTTTTTTCCAATGTGTACTAGACACTGAATATGACAGGCTGCATTTGTAACACATCACATAGAACTGCAGTGGGAGTTTGACTCTGAGCCCAGGCTCTAGTGCTTTTATATTATTTATCACCAATTGCTGGTATGTAGTGTCCCCATCTCTAGTCATTCTTATGGTTTTTAGTTTCAGTTGTATTGTCTTTATGTTTTTATTGATTGTTTGAACCAACGGGTGCACATGATCTGCTCTTGTATATCCATGTGTATTTTGTTATGGTTTAAAACTTTTATTCACGTGGAAATACTGGTGCAAGAGGTTGGGTTCACTCGTATCTCATCAGATACACTTGTGATGGCTGCTTGACTCTGCACCCAGACCTTAGAGCTTTTATATTCATATATTTATTACGATGTTTACCATTTTATGCTGTTATATTTTTTGTGCCCATTTCTAGGGTTTGTCACTGCTTGGGTTGTTTATCTGCTTCATTTGGGGTCCCACTGAGTAGTTTAACCAGCAGTTACACATGCTGTGCCCTTGAATATCTATGAATCTTTTGTAATTTTTGAAAACATTGGCTCACTCACGATTGCTGGTGTGGGAGGACTGGTGGGCCACTTTGGTCACTTAGGCTACTGATGGATTGATTAGTGGCCTTCTGGACTCATTCTATAGCATCACATGAGGGTGGCTTCAGACACAACAATTTATTTTTTTAGATAGGGCAGTATGTCAAATCATGCCTCACTTGGTGTACTAGAATATCCCCACAGCTCTTATATCCTCTCCAGCCAGCATGACCAGACCATGTAGTGAGCATTCCTTGTGTTATAGGTCCACTGGAAGGACAAGTAGGAGAAAGTAACCCCTTCTTCTTGTAGGCTATTTGACCTGGGTCATCTTTCTGGCTTAATTCAACATTGATTCCCACACAGCCACATGACTCTGTATGAGATTCTGGTCAGCAGGGCTCACAATACATCAAGACCAAGACAACTTTGCATGAGGAGGATTACAAACTGAGTGAATAATACCTTTTCCATTTTAGACTCTGGACAGACAAGATACCTTCCATACAGGGACAGTGTTCTCTTTGCAATGTTCTGGTTGCAACAGCATTCCTAACACAACTGCCTATTGGGATCCACCCTATCCTCATTAAGCAACACGGAAGGATTGCAGTCACAAGCATACTTGATAGGTGAAAGTCACATGTACATGAACACCACATGCTGCTACGCTGGTGCACTTAGATCTACATTAAGTCTAAAAGGCCATCCCATACCTCCTGATTGTCAGTGCTCTGTCTAACTACAACAGATTCCTCACTCTGCATCCCGCATCCCTAATCTAAAAATTTGCCACTTGTTTCAAAGCACCATAGATAACTGGTTGGTCTATGTCACAGACATCACTAACTAGTCACTAAGACCCGACACAGAATGGAGTGCTGGCAGTTGACCAAGAATCAGTGGTTAATGTTCAATTAACATTTATTTATTTATTTATTTATTTATTTATTTATTTATTTATTTATTTGCTGTTGGTTTTACCAGGATGGTCCATTGGGCCAAACACAAACCTGTTTTCAATGGAGCCCTGGGGAGAAAAAGCTCCATTAAAGACAATACTGTTATCAAAGTTATAGGTTACATAGTAGTGCAGAAGTACAGGTTACATCATAGCATTTCAAGATACAATTCATGAAATTTCACAATAAATGTTATAAACATAAGTAAAGATTTACAAATATATATGTTCCTACTGTAGAAATGTGACAGCAGGCAATGTATACATGGGATGATAGAGGATGAAGTAGGGAAGAGAGACATACCTCCGAACTGTAACAAATTACTCAGTTTTTACCGAGTTTTAGGGTTAAAATGAAGGGGTGCCATGATTCCTGAACAATATCTATGTATGTCTATACCATCAATCTATATGATTATTAAAATGAGAATTATCATCCGTGGCTTTCTGCAGTATTTTTCCCAGCATTTAAATTATTCCATTCTGTTTAATTCAAAACTGATATTTTTTGACAATGATAAATGTTTTCCTATTGCTTGTACAATTATTCTATATAGCATAACACTACTTATGTAAGATGGAAGTCTTGTTACAAGCTAAGTCACTGAATGGATTAGCCACTGATATGGAAATACAGACTAAGGTAAGAACAGGTGTTTGTGTGTGTGTGTGTGTGTGTGTGTGTGTGTGTGTGTGTGTGTGTGTGTGTGTGTGTGTGTGCGCGTGTGTGTGCGTGTGTATGTGCGTGTGTGTGTGCATGTGCATGTGTGTGTGTGTGTGTGTGTGTGTGTGTGTGTGTGTGTGTGTGTGTGTGTGGCTTGTCCAAGTTTTTTGTGCTAAGAGGTTGAGAGCTATGGTGAGAAGTGAGAACTGAATTTGTATTCCCCCATTATTGGCTTTGTCCAGGTTTTTTGTGCTAAGAGGTTTTGAGATATGGTTAGAAGTGAGAACTGAATTTGTATTCCCCCATTATTGGCTTTGTCTAGGTTTTCTGTGGTAAGAGGTTGAGAGCTATGGTGAGAGGTGAGAACTGATATCATTAAATGATAGCCATTTAAGTTTCAGTCTTCCTGTCTTTTAGGAAACTGCTGATTTGGCATAGTGGTATGTTGCTCTGACTATAGTGCACAGGTTCCTGGATTCAAGACTTGCCAGTGAAATGCGTGGTGGTAACACAACACTTTATTCTAGCAACTTTCCAAAATTATACAAGCAATGTTTAAAACGTGTCCCTGTTTTTTGCCCCCCCCAAAAAATAACTGAAATTGAAAACAAGTGCGAGAAGCTGTGCAAGATGTCTATGGCTTACACTACTGTCATTCTGTTTATAGCGTGAGTGTGGAAGTAGACTTTTATGATTGAAATGTTCTGAATTGGGCAGTTTTGTCATTATTGGTTCATGCATTTTGTTTCATTGCCTAGAGTGCAGCCTACTGGAAAAATGTTCAAACAATAAATTTAAAGTGCGCTCTGTCTAACAAGTGTGCTGTATTATACAAGGAATATAATTTAATAAAGTCAGGAAGGCGTATCAAAGAAAAGAACACACGTATGTTTCTTGCTTTGTGTACAAGGGGCCAATGATTTGAAAACAGCCCCAAGGTAATCTTTATCCACCACTGGCCAGATGCATTTTCTTTGGATGTGGTGTGGGTTTCAATGCTGTTTCAATGAATGTGAGTTTCAAGGGCAGATAAGTTTTAATACCAAGTCTATTTTCATTGTGAGACAGTATTGCTTTGTTTTGCAGATGTCTATTAGTGTTTGTGCATTGTTTTGCTGTAAAATGTGAAAATAAAATCCAAATAATTATTGTAGAAGTAAAGCAGTATGCACACATTAGTGTTTATGGTAAATGGAGTGAAATAGCCAGGTAATGGGACATTAGAATGGCTGCAGGGGGACTCTGGTGCCATATTTTGGTTGTCCGTTCTTCAGTTTGCATTTGAACGTTGGTATCCGACAATTCCATTGGAGTGGGGTTACATAATTATGTATGCAAATTATATGTTAATCAGTGTACACATTTGTACCTATTTTTCATGGGCCTTGTCCAGATTTTTGATGCTTCCAGGTTGAGAGGTACAAAGAGAGAGAGGGGAGAAATGAACTTAGAGGGGAAGAGTTGGGAAAAAAAGAAAGATGAAAGCAGGAGAGGAGGCAGATGGCTGAGGAAGAGATGGAAGAGTAGAATAGGGAGAGAGGAGGAGATGAGCAGGGAAGGCAGAGTAGGCAGAAAAAGTTATTTGGGGTGGGAGCAGGAGCATTCCCAGAGGTGAGGATGTATTCTTGCCAGCTTAATGAAATATCCCAGGACAACTATGTAGTGTAAAAATAAGCACCCTGTCATTCTAACACTTAGATTTGGTGACAAACAAACTTAAGAATTAAGGGACAGAGCTAAATCTTACATCTCACTTGAGTATTGACTATACTAGACCACGTGTTTTTTATGACTGTTTTTCATGACTGATTATTAGACATTATCTGACTCCCCTACCCAAATAAGTAGATCTGATGAAGATTCAGGAAAGCAAAGGCACAATAGATATGCACTGCACTCATACCCTCATACTCAAAGACCACATACTGCACACACTTAAACTTCTAAGAGTCATATTCATCAACCCACATTTTTATGCATATTTTGTTGAAAAAAGAATGAGTACATTTGTACATAACTCCAAACATTGCATTTAAAAATATTTTTAAAGAAATCTTTTTGCATTTGAAGATCAACTTGGTATTTTTGATGTAAAAGTGATTCATATTTAAGACATAAAGGTCATGTTTAAGATTATGTTACGTTCATTGGAATAAAATATTAAGGATGGCTGAAGAAACAATAGCCATCAGACCTTCCGCAGGAAAGTCATGCCCCACTTGGACATGGCCACACCCATGAGGTTGTCCAGGGAATCCAGCACTCACAAATCCTTTGTATAGAAAAATGTTCAGAAGTTTCACACTTATTACAGTGCACAGCATCACTAATCTGCCTCTGATAAATAACTGAAATTCAACAACTGTGAGTCTGAGAGCTTTTGGACCAAACCATTATCTTAATAATAATCATAAAGAACTGTCCCAAAAGGCTAACTCATTTCTTGTACAGGACATTGACTGATGGGCACTCTCCTTGACCATATAAGAAGCACACCACAACAGTGAGAAACATGAAGACTGACCCACACCTTTTTGGGTGCATATCAACTGAACAACATCAACACACCTATCCAAATAGAGTTCTCCACAATCAGTGATTCACAAAGACTGTCCACTACCTATTTGAATTTTTTATTGATAGATTGATAGACAAAGAGATAGCTAGAGAGATAGAGATAGGTGTTTTTAAATGGAAGTTTTTTCAACAGAATGTTTGTGTATGGGAATAGAGTGAATAGATTTCTTGCCAAGCAAAGCATTCTTTGAAAGCAGGAAATTCAAATAGTAATGTTTGTGGTAATTTGGATTGGGGTTGTAGTTTATGTGATTGTTTGCAGTTTAGGGTTAGAGTAAGGGCTGGATAAGTGGTGTACGTAGGTAGATGCAGTGAATGTTTTGAAGTATGCAAGCGAGTGTGCCAAATGGCATTTTTGTTAAACTGTGTGCTAATGAATGTTTTAGAGGTTTTGTGTGTGAGTGTTTATGGGACAGGATTACAGTAAGGACTTAATTATGTGATGGATTAGTGTTGTGCTTGTTTGATGTTGCTTGTGTTTGTCTCTTTGATCAAGTTTCTAGTGTAGTGGTACTGTTAGTGAAAGGAGGGTTTGCAA
>NC_056732.1:883387805-883437805 GCF_019279795.1 Protopterus annectens
GTGCTGCATGGAACTGTAGGTTAGAAGAGAGGCCATCCTTAGCAGGAAGGGGAATTCACACAGATAAATTAAATTTTAATGTGATTCAGTGTCATACATGCATGACCTTGCAACATGTTTTTCTCTCAACAGATGAACTTGGCTTATCTGAGCATCACACATTACAATGCAGTACAGTCATATTAATTTCAGTCATTGTCATAGATTATGTGTCAGCTATTATAGCATATATTAATCATACTCTTGACAGTACAATATAGAAAAATTGTATTGAAATCATATGGGCATTTGCATTCAGCCATGGGAGTCAGAAAGTCATTTAGAATTTTGGTGGTATTTGGCATTGTATTATGTTCCATATTTTATGCCATTAACTGCATAGGGTTTACATAGTGGAGTCGGGGTAAGGTGGTGGAATACAGGAGAAAATGGAATACAGAAGGGATCTGTTCACTCTATAGATGGAGACAGCGCAGGCTGGTAATGGGCAGAGTCCAAGATTCAGGAGCATGTAGATGACGGAGCAGGTGATAAGTATAGACACTTTGGTAATTGGAAGGCACCCTGTTTTCTATTGGAAGATATAATGGTATCCAGTTTTCCATGATTCAGATAATTTTATTGCGATTAGCTTGAAGTCTCTAAGTGAAATAAATAGAAAAAATGCCGAAATAAATAATGGCTTATGTTTCCATACAGTGATACAAACCACTTTTTGACTTTACAGTGAGTTGCCACATGAGGTAGTGATACATGTTGTATAACATTCTAAACAAGTTTGTCAACTTATGTTTTAAAATTTTTAAGGGGTTTGATAATGTATCCTAACATATTTCTTTAAACAGTCATAAGCAATGTTTTTTTTTTAGCATTATGAGATAAAACAGCTTAAGGACAATGTTTTGTATCTGTCTCTTGCTTTATGCCTCTACCTTGATGTCAGATTATCTCTATCCTGATATCTATCTACTAGGCTATTTGCTTATATACTTATATCATCTGTTGACTGGGTAGGTGGGTTGATTATCAGAACAAGTTTCAGCCACAAACTTAGCAACTAGGCAGCATGGAATTTATTTAGTAGAGATGAGAGTTACTTTTAGTATTTAAAAAGATTGGCACTTGCAATAATTATCAAACATAAAGTACAAGTACCTTTAATGGGGTCTATATTACAACATCGAAATCTACAAAGATTGAAGTTTATAATATCAAACCCGAAACACCGAAATCAGCAAACATCGAACAGTCAGAATAGCGATTTTTTTCCCAGGGGAAAAAAATCGCTATTCCGAGAAACATACACACAACACAAACACACACAAAGAACAGCAATCCACACACATACACTTAAAATCCTACACCTAAACCTAAACTAAACTTTACATACACTACTAGCTATCCACTTACCTTAACCAGACCCTAACCCTAAGGTCCGTCACTATCGCACACTCACCTCACCCGTGCCCTAACCCTAACTCACCTAACCTGCCCCCTAACCCTAACCTACACACAACTGCACACTTACCTGACCTGCGCCCTAACCCTAACTCACCTAACCCGCCCCCTAACCCTAACCTACACACAATCGCACACTTACCTGACCCGCGCCCTAACACTAATGCCCACACAACCGCACATTTACCTGACACGCTCCCTAACCCTAACTCACCTACCCGACCCCTAACCTACACACAATTGCACACTTTCCTGAACCCGACCTGTAACGCTCCAACATATCGAACACTGAAAACAGCGAAGCCACAGCAACGGCCCACAGAATTCTTTCCCTGGGAAAGAATTCAGTGTCCTGCACCTTCACTGTTTTAAGCGTTTGACATTACGGATTCGATATTATAACATTCAATCTTTGTCAGATTCAATGTTATAATATAGACCCCTTTAATGATGTTAAGATGTTTCTTTGATTTTTGAATGAAACATGATAACTGTTATATTTTAGAAGGTAAAGTGGTGCCTGTGATTTTATTGGATTATTGTTCAGTTTTCATTGAAAGACCAGATCACATATAAACAAACACATAAATAATGTACAGGGCAACCTTATGATCCTAGTATACTCAAAGATGGATATCTTTTAAGAAACAGTTGCATTTCATTTCATCATTCCGACAATTGTCCACTGATGCAGTAGCTTTCCTCGTTGGTTGTAACACTCATGTTGAAAATAAGGGGTAAGTGGGGTAAGATTCAGAAGAATAAATGCATATTAAGCTGACTCTATAGCTTTACTATCTGGCTGCATTATTCATGTAGAGAATGAAGGAGATATCTGATAGGTAGGATTTAAAGTGATTGACCTGAACCCAAACTGTGATTGCTACTGAACTTCTATGACAACCATGGTGGGTACATCTGAACACTATATTTGAACACAGTGCTGGTCATGAGGGTAGGTGGTAAAAAGCGCACCTTGACCAAAGCTCAATGAGTGACTCTGAAGTCATGACTTCAGATTCAGGTCACATATTCTGGATATTTGTACAAAGAAAGGTGGTCAGGTGTCAAGTGATCACCCCTTGGTGGTAGTTTGGTTTGCTTAGCTGGGGATGTGACCAGCCAGACATGAGAATACTAACTGAATAACAAGGGTGTCCTAAGAATGCCTGTCTGGTGCTTCTCTGATGATCAAGTTCAACTATTACTATTTTAATAGCTTTGTCCATAAACTGTGCGAAACTGGGGATGTGAAGTCTGAATGGATCTTTTTCACGACCACAGTAACTGAGGCAGCAGCAAGAATATGTGGGTGAAAGGTAGCTAGTGCTTGCAAAGGAAATGATTCAAGGACCTGTCAGTGGAAGCCACAGAGAGGAAAGTCATCATATTTAAGAAACTTTTCATACCTTGTTATCATAGGGTTGAAGGGCATTTCCACATTTGAATTGTATCATCAGGACAGGAGGACAGTAACTGCAGTTGTCACTCAATCAGAAATCTGACTGTGGAAGAGTTAGGTGTGGCCACAGTAAACAACTCCCAGATGGATTCAGACAAATCCAGATCAGTTAGAAAGAAATAGTGCAATAGCAATGACTAATCAAGCTGAAACAGGTACAAATGATGTGTGCCCTGTGCAGTCTTCTTGCTCCAGGTATGCATTGTGTGTTAGAAGTGAAATGGAAAAATTGACTCAGAAAGTTCCTATGACCTAGTCATTGCAAATTTAGCACATCTGCTATCATAATGGGACGCAAATACTCTTAACCCTATGCAACAGATGAGCTGTTCCTAAAGTCTGCTGAGATCAATGTACCCCCTTTCAGTTTAGCATTGACTGGAGCTCCCAGTCCTTTTTTCACATCTTGGCAATATTTAGTCTATGTCTGTTTGTCCTTGGCTTTAGTCAGAGTCCCCTAAGCTGCAGCACATATTGATAGAGAACTAATAATTATAAATCCTTCTCATTATTTTGTAATTGAATGCATTCTAGTCCATCAGTGTTGAAGTAGTTTGCTTATGCCCTCTTGCATAATGCCAGTGAGCAGAGTTCTTCTACCCATTTCACCCAAGGTAGATCATGGAACCTGACCTAACCCTACAAGGGTTATAATGATAGAGACTCACATGGAAATTTCCCTACTGTTTGACACGCTGACCTCCATTTTCTTCTACAGCTTTAGTTGCTGTCAAAGCTTTGCATAGCCTCTCAACAGTATGCAAGAAGTCATCCTCTTTAATCTTCCCCCACTGGTGATACCAAGGTTTAGCTGTCAGCGCAGCTACAACTTCTAAACAAATAGGAGACAGTGAGTTGTCCTGAGCAGGAAACATAGACAGTTTGGGGTCTGTCCAGTCTTCTTTCCTGATAGACAAGGTCTAATTCTATCCTCTGGCCACTGTCTGAGTCACGCGTGGAATCCTCCTGAAGTCAAACAGTAACAAAAAATATCTGTGACACAGATGTATATATTTAAGCTTTCTTTAAATTGCACCATGGCACCATTATATTAGTCAAAAGGGGTACTGTGTCCTAATTTCCATAAACCATTGTCCTATGCCATATGTAACCCCCATTCAATGAATTACATCTATCTACACCCGTTTGGGAATCAGCACTACAGATAGTCTCACAGAAAACAATAAATTCCTAGCAATCGCATATCACCAATAATGAAAAATGTTTTATTAGTTAGGCATTATGCAACATTTAAAATATTTATAGACAGTAACTAATGAATATAACATATGAAAAAGTTGGCTTAAAGTGTTTTTGGACTTGGGGTAATTATGGCCAGTTTATCAATAATACACTGTTTGACTGTTTGGCTGTTCTGTTCTGTTTTATGTATAGCAAAAATGGTCAAAACATATATCAGACTCTTGCTGTTATCACCAGCGTGGATTACAGGAACCTCCAAGTCTGTTCTGTTTATCATTTTCTAATTCAGATGATGGCTAACTATTTAGTCAAGTCTTTCAATGCACGTATCACAAAAATTTTGCTATAACAATTTTCATTGAAGAATCTGTACAATCTTATTAATAAAAACAAGTGTGCAGATGAAGAAAAATGCACTTTGCAACAGTGAAACTTTAGGATAAATCTACATGTTGTTCATTACAGAGTATGAATGTCCCCAAGACACTGAACTGATTACAGTGTTTAAAAGCACGCTCTAGAAATGCAGGTCAGAGATATGGATCCATGGATACACTATAGTGACAAGCCAAGACACATTATATTTTAAGTACCTAAGTGCAATATTTTATTTTAAAACACTGGCTGTGCTTTCACATGTTTCAAACCCCATGCTTTAATTTATACAGTTCTGTGAGAAGTGATTAAAGCATGTATATGCCTCAGAAGATAAGACAGGTTCCCCTGAATCCCTAGAAAATTTATTCTTTAATTAACAAGCTTGTTCTGTGCAAATCACTTATTCTCAAGTGAGTAATTAATGGTTTCATTTCTAAAGAATTAAGCATATTAGCCTGCTTATCATACATAGATGAACAATTTAAATTACAACTGACCCCAGTAATATGATAAGAAGTACTGAAAATGTGTCAGTGCATTTTACTGGCAAATAAAATTTTTATAATATGTGATTCTCCTTGTATCTTTTTTGTGTTAAATGCTATTTTTTTTAATTTTACAACATAGTTATGAATTTTCAGTTTAACTAGAACCAGAGACAGACATAAGACCTACATGTTATAAACACTGACCACATGCCTCGTATTTGTAAAGCTCTATCCAAACAGCATTATGTGAATTTTTAACCTTTAATATGTGAATTCTATATGCAGATTTAGGATTTAGTATTCTGGATAAGAAAAGGCATCTGATTATAACTATGGCTGTGGGCATGCAGTTACGGAAAGAAATCTGTCAACATGCATTGCAATTTTGAGGTGACAAAAAATGGAAAATTAACTTTAGCTTTCCCAACAGAGCAATTAAGAGACAACTGGGATAGTTGTGAGTAATATACATGTGTGAAGCTCAGTAAAAAATGTCTATTAACAGCAGTTGTTGAATGCATGTATTTTTGAAGGTGCGTTACTGACACTCAGGTCCCACAACAAGTACAAATATGTCTCTGACATTGTCCATGTTGATGTGAATGATCTGAGATGTACCTCCTTGGACTACATGAAAAGGGACATGGAAGAGCTCTCCGATCTTGTAGCCCAGGCAGGTATGACCCTAGCCCTGACTAGCATCCTGCCATCACCCAGAATGATACCACAGTACAAGGACAAAATTATTGACTTCAACAATTGGCTAAGCCTCTGTTGTCATTCTAAGGTGATCCAGTATCTGTCTGCCTGGGATGACATGATCAACAAACCATGATGCTTTGCCAGAGATGGCCTGCACCTGTCGCCCTTGGGATTTCAGATACTGGCTAAGGCTCTTGCCACCCCTATAGTGCCTTTTTTAGGAAAAGTTCAAAGGACAACGCCACCACTGTAACAGGTACAAGCAAGCAAAATCTGAGGGTAATGCTACTAAACCTCAAAATGTATTCACTCAAGGCACTCCTTAAAATGGGGAACATCGACATCTGTGCAGTGACAGAGACCTGGTTCAAGGCTCCAGAGAGCACTCCTGCATTACCAGGTTATAATTCATACCACACCTTTTGGCCACCTAACCTGGACCAAAACACTAAAGGTGGAGGCATGTCCATATTCATTAAGAATATCCACACCTCCAGGCTTATTGCTCAGCATAATGCATCTGAAATTTTCCAAGTGCAACTAACTCTGGGTAAAACCACAATCCAAATTGTAGCTTGCTACAGATCCCCCACCATGCCCCAGGATTTCCACTCCTCTTTTCTTGATACACTGGAAAATATTAGAGTACAACCTAACACCCTAATAATGGGCAGTTTCAACTACACTATCATTAACTGGGAAAACTACTCATGTACCAACTCTTGTGTTCAACGTTTTCTGGAATTCATAAATTCCAACACCTTGGATCAACTTATCCACACCCCCACCAGGGGCAGCAATATCCTAGACCTGGTCATTACTAACATGGGCAACTGGTATTCCACTCCAGAGGTCAATTCCTTGTTGCTCAAATTCGACACCAAGCTAATCACCCTAGACATCCACATCCGGCCCCCACCCCCAATTAGGGAAAACACCGTACAAATTTCTCCAAAGCCAACTTCACAATTCTTAAGACAGAAGTGGCAAATGGCACAACACCCATGCTGATGGACAATAGAGGTATGACTGCTGAATCCTACACAAATGCACTTTATAAGCACTTACACAAGTGCATAGATCATGCAATCCCTAACAAAACCAATAAAAGGAAGCCAATCCGGTGGTCCTCTGCCATAAACAAACTCTACAACAGAAGAAAAAAACTGTTGCAAAAAAGAGTAAAATCCCATGATTGGAGGAACTCCCTGGTCAGCCTCAGTAAGAAGCTGAGATCCCTCATAAAATCCTCCAAAGCTAGTTACAAAAACAAAATTTCCACTCATTCTAAAGACAACCACAAAGCATTCTATAGTTTTGTCAAGAATCTCAATGCCAACACTCAGACCTGCTCTGAGTTACAGCACAATGGCACTAAACGTACAGAACCAACTGATATTGCCAACGTCCTGGCAGATAGGTTTAGTGCTAACTTTACCCCCCTCTCATCCCTTAAAGGACCCATCTCTATATTGGAAGAATGCAAAGTTCCTGTAATCATGGCTGCACAGGTAAAAAACACACTCTCCAAAGCCAAGAACACAGCATTCATGCGACCTGACAACATCCCAGGCTGCATTCTACATGAACTACAGAACAAACTGGCACCCCACCTAAGTACCATGTTCAATCATAGCCTAACATCAGGCTTTTTGCCCACTGAATGGCGCACAGTGACGGTTATCCCACTCCATAAGGGGGGAGCCACCACGGACCCTGGGAACTACCACCCCATTAGCCTGACAAGCCTGCTCTGCAAGGCTATGGAACATATCATCATGGAACTTATAAACAATGACACTGGTAATCTCCAAACTCTGGACCCCACCCTGTTCAGGTTTGTAAATGGCAGATCATGTCTCCTAAACCTGATAGACTTTTATGAAATGGTCACCAAAGCCGTAGATGAGGGTAAGGTGATTCACACAGCCTATCTAGATCTCACCAAGGCTTTCAACACCACCCCCACTCTGGAATTATAGATAAACTCACAAAACTAGGTATAAATCCCTATGTCACAAGATGGGTTGGCAACAAGCTCACTGACAGAACCCACACTGTGAAAGAAGATGACTCCAAATCGAACTTCAGACCAGTGACAAGTGGAGAACCACAGGGTTCAGTCCTGGGTCCTCTCCTGTTTGGTATCTACTTCTCTGAAGTAAAGGCTAATTCAGAAGGTCTTTGGCTAATGAAGTTCGCAGATGACTGCAAACTAGGAGCCATAATCAAAACTCCTAATGATGTGGACATCCTACAAAAGGGCCTCACTGAGACAGATGCCTGGTGTCAATGCCATGGCCTCAAGTGCAATGCCAAGAAGTGCATTGTCATCCCCTTTGGTAAAAACTCTGTACCCATGAACTACCACATAGGTGGTAGTCTACTTAACACCAAAAGTGTGATAAGAGAACTTGGTTCACAGGTGGACAGTAGTCTCTCCTTTGATAATCACATCGCCAAAGTAGTCAGAAAATCCTTCAACGTGGCATGCCTCATCACAAAAGGTTTCTCATCCAGGAAAAAAGAGGTCATTGCCCCCCTCTATTCATCACTCATTAGATCCATTATAGAGTACAACGCCCCTTTTGGTGTGTACCTCACAAGACATCTACAACAACTGGAAAGGCCACAGAAATACCTCACAAAGAGGATTACCGGTCTCAAGCAGATGCCCTACGCAGACTGTCTCAAAATATTCCAGCTTTACTTCGTCACATATCACCTACTCAGAGGCAATCTCTGCCTAACATACAAAGCTATATCAAACCCAGAGCTGTTGGACATACTCCAATTAAAGAAATCCCAATCCCTCCAAGCTACACACTCTAGGGACCTAAACCTTGTCACCACAATAAACAGAACATGCTGGTGGGATAGATTCCTGTCTCAGAGACTTCCCATACTCTGGAACAAACTACCTATCTATATCAAACAAAGCTCCTCATTTAGCACTCTTCAAGAAAAATCTTGATGATTGGATGGGAGATTGGAAATTCACCCCGGGGATCACTTCTGTGGTTCTGCTTGACAGGGGCACAAGAAAATAATGTTCTTAGGTGGCAAAAGCCAGGGTACCTTTTGGCTAAGCTTATATAGGCCCTAGGGCCAATAGCCTAGTACCTACCTATGAACCTCCACCCTTAACACTATAACTTTAACTAAGATGATTTCTTTATGGCTTTGAATGCTATGAAAACTGTTACTTTCCATTTTATTTGAATGCTTGTCAGCACAAAATTAGCAATATATTACTGCATTGCTTTTTATATTCCAGGGCAAGGCATTTATCATACTCATATGGAAAAATAATAGGGGCCATTAGGATAAAGGTTTAGTTGATATGAATAAAGAAAAAAATGAGTGCATTAAGTTTCACTGAATTCATTACATTACAATAAATGCACATTTTTAAAACTACCAGCAGTTCTGGCAGGCAAAGTGGACACAGTATTTCAATTAAGAGAAGTGCAAAACTCCTAGTTTGATAATCTGAACCTTTTCATGTGAAACTTTTTCTTTGAAAGAGTTTTGTTGAAGTAGTTTTTGTATATTTAATTAGAGTTAGGCAGTATACAGTCTCATACAGTAGACATGACTCTAAAAACGTTGGCTTTATCTCTGGGTAGAGTGACGTTTGTCTGCTTTATAAGCATAGCCCAAATGAGGTATAAGTTCAGATAATATAATAGATTTAAATAACTGCTTCTTTTTTCATAAACTGTAGTGATGGCATGATGGCACTTGAGTCAATGGTTGGATTTCTGTGCTGGTCTACTTAACAATAACTTATTTTTCTCAAATTTCTTTAAAATACTAAATGTAGTTTGCCAACAACCTGCTTATGAACATGAAACTGCAAACCTTGCTTGAAAGCATCCAGTATTACTGGATTTATTGTATATTTTCCAGGTAGGAAAAAGCTTTATTTATTTATCTATTTATTTAATTTAATTTATATTTCATCTATTTAATTACTGGCAAAGTCCAACTGGGCATACAAGCCCCTTTTCAGTGGATGCAAGTAAGAAAAAATTCACAAGAAATTAATGACAGTAGTACACATATAACATACAGAATACTCAGGTAACATTTATTGACATTACATACAAATATTTTGATTTATATTTTATTTTTTAACCACTGATTTATACTGTTTGTAGGAAGAAAGGGATAGATTGTAGAAAGACACTCTGTACCCCTCCCAATGGGCCTAGCTAGTTAAAACAAGCTGCAACTGAAAGCAATAGTGACCACATACTATAGTATGCTTCGATGTGTGATGGAAAGACTGTCCAGTATCATATGGCACAGTAGAGCAAAAATACTTCTTTTTGAAGTATTTCCCTATATATAAAGTTAGCTCGGTGAACTTAATTTAACATTGATTTCAGTATCGTTTGTGTGATTTCCTCATACAGGTTCACTTATGCAATCAGATATCACCATATTATCTTCAAAAAGTAACCTGAAAGCAAGTATATAACCTAACTAGATTTGACCCTGACAACTTTAACTCCACCCTTAACACTTTAATTTTAACATCATAAAAGCACTGTCTTTAGAAGAGGCAGTCTCCCATTCAACTAAATTTTTCTAAATGTAATAGATAGTCATGAACCTTTCAGAGCAAATAGAATTATGTCAAACCTGTTTCGGACCTATATTACAAGAATGAAAGTGCATATGTGCAACTACATAAAATTTAATGCACGAAAACTAAAAATAGCGAACAGCCACATCAGTGAATTTTTCCCTAGGGAAAAAACTTACACGGCCATTCGCTAAAAAAAATAATTTAACATCATAAACACCCCCCTAACTAAATGTACCAACTCCGAGATCAAACTATAGGGAAGGAAAGGGCAACTCCATGAAGTTGACCAACCATCTTCTTGCCCTATGACATATTCATCGAAGCGCTTAAATGTGATTCGATGAATATGTGTCGCTCTTTCCGTATTCGCTAAGAAGCATTTTCCTGTTTCTAATATAGACCCACCTGGTTCCACATTTAATAAGAGCAAGCAGGCAACTGCAAACACAAAACAATCAGACTTGAAAAGTCCAAAAAAATAGATTACTCCTCAGACGTTTAGATACCTCAGAAGCCATACAATACAGCATATTAACAACGGTAGTGTGACAGTGGTGAGGTCTGCGGTGGGAGTGACGGATGCGTTTAAAGTGGAAGTGGGGTTACATCAAGGATCAGCTCTGAGCCCTTTCTTATTTGCAATGGTAATGAACAGGTTGACAGACGATATCAGACAGGAGACCCCATGGACTATGATGTTTGCAGATGACATTGTGATCTGTAGTGAGAGTAGAGAACAGGTGGAGGACACCCTGGAGAGATGGAGATATGCTCTAGAGAGAAGAGGAATGAAGGTCAGCAGGATTAAGACAGAATATATGTGTGTGAATGAGAGGGAGGATAGTGGAATGGTGAGGATGCAAGGAGCAGAGGTGGCAAAGGTGGATGAGTTTAAATACTTGGGGTCAATAGTTCAGAGTAACGGTGAGTGTGGAAGAGAGGTGAAGAAGAGAGTACAGGCAGGATGGAGTGGGTGGAGAAGAGTGTCAGGAGTGATTTGTGACAGACGAGTACATGTAAGAGTGAAAGGGAAGGTCTACAAGAGGGTAGTGAGACCAGCTATGTTATATGGGTTGGAGACAGTGGCATTGACAAAAAGGCAGGAGTTTGAGCTGGATGTGGCAGAGTTAAAGATGTTAAGATTTGCACTGGGTGTGACGAAGGTGGACAGGATTAGGAATAAGTATATTAGAGGGTCAGCCCAGGTTGGAAGGTTGGGAGACAAAGCCAGAGAGGCAAGATTAGATTGGTTTGGACATGTGCTGAGGAGGGATGCTGAGTATATTGGGAAAAAGATGCTAAGGATGAAGCTACCAGGTAACAGGAAAAGAGGAAGGCCTAAGATAAGGTTTATGGATGTAGTGAGAGAGGACATGCAGGTGGTTGGTGTGACAGAGCAAGATGCAGAGGACAGGAAGAAATGGAAACAGGTGATCCGCTGTGGCGACCCCTAACGGGAACAGCCGAAAGTAGATGATGAACAAAGATAAAAGAAGTCTTATTTCTCTAACTTCCATATCACTCACCAAAACAATGCCAAACTGTTCTAGATTTCCATAAAAACATTACTCTGACCAGGTCAAACCACTACCCCTGCCCCCCTTAACCAATAACTGTAAAAAAAGTATTCCAACAGTTTAACTCACACTCCATAACCTGAATTATATCACTCACCAAGCAAAATCTCTCCTTGTCCTTCACCATACCAGTAGCCCATAGTAACAATACACTGCAATTTAACCATCAACCTGTTCATACTGTGTAAATTAAAAAATAACAAACCCACAACATTGGCTGCTGACAATCTCATTAATGAATACCTAAAAACTGTAGCCAAAGCCATAGCATTCCCTGCCTCCTTCCTTATTAAAGATCTTAACTGGAAACTGTATCCCAGCTATTTGGAAAAAAATAAATTGTAATACTTCTCAGTAAAGGTGGCAACAAAGCAGATCTGACTAATTATAGGCCCCCTGTCTAAAATTCTGAAAAATGTGTCCAGTCCCAGTTCTTCCAATACCTTACTGATCACACCCTGTTCTCCAATACACAGCATGGTGCCCAGGGCTGGTGTTAGCATTTTGGGGGCCCCAAGCAAATGTCAAGTCGGTGGCACCCCTAAGCACTTATATTCAAAGTATCACTCTGCCACTGCCACCCCTCATAAGCAACCGTTTAGTTAATGCTGCAAATGTTTATGAGTAGTACAGACAGATGGACCTGTAGCTACAATGCTCTTACATTACAACAGGTCTATGTACCATGCTGTGTTGATCCATCACCATTGCATAAAAGGACATTTACAGTTACTAGCATTTAGTTGCAATAGTGATATATTACAACAACTCTATATACAGGTCTGGACTTGGGTGTAATGGTGACCTAGGCCAACTGTTTCAGGCCCCCAATACACACACACACACACACACACACACACACACACACACACACACACACACACACACACACACACGCACCCTCCAGTCCTTCCCCTTTCTTGGGCTCCCTATACCATGTACATTACTTTCTTCATCCTTTTCTCACATTTTGCCTCACTCTTCAGCTTTTTCAAGAAACCAGAACCTTCTATGTGTTCTTAAGTGCATTTAAAAGTTTTTTTTTCTTTTTACACAACATTTTCATCCAATGATGGCTTGAATGGAAATTATGTTTAAGGAAAGAAACTCACTGTTGTTGTTCATCTTTAATTATTCCGGCATCCTTTCAACATGCCTTTCCTGATGAAGAGAGCACAATAATACTCATTTAGGAAATAACTCAAATAAGTCAGGGTCCAAGAAGCCATGGGATTATAGATGTTCTGGGGTGCATTTTAGAGCATGTTCCAAATCTTGTAATAGAGTGGTGGCCTAAACAGTAATCATGAGGAAGAAAAAAATTTCAGTCTTATTTTTTTTCTTTCAAAGAAAGTATAAGTTGTGCCCAAGCATTAATGTTCAAAGCTGACAAAATAGTAGCTTCTAATAAACTAACAAGACAAGTTGCCTGCTTCCCTAACTCCCCCTCCCCAGAAAAAATAAAAGACAGCCACTGCCCATACATCCTTCTCATGTTAGACTGGGAAGAAAGTAGAGATTAAAATTGCCACAGTCATATATTTCAAGTGACTGCCATGATACATAAACATTACATATAGATTACACGCCTCCTCGCCATACCCCCAGAGGCAGCCACCTGTATATGTGCCTGATGTGTGATTGTTAGCAAAGTGAAAAAAAAACTAATGATTTCAGTAATGTATTCTATTTGGTTGCTCTTCAACAGTACATTGCCCCTACACAAGCTATAGTAATCCTGTCTGTACACCTCTGAGATCTGTGAGAAAAGTAAAAAAAAAAAAAAAAAAAACAATGACCATACTGTCCTCAGTCCAAACACACACCTCTAACATTCGACTGTGATGAAAATTAAAGAAGTAATAACCACACAATCCCCAGCCACCCCATAACCTACAGCATTTTTCTGTACACACATATCTGTGCAAGACTGGTTTTAGAATAGGTGTGGTTGAAAGCAGAGGCTATTATCAGCTTTGTCCTAACAGGGTCATATCACAGCCATCTTGAGGTTAAAGAACACAATCAGAAAATGAATATGTTTGTTCTCCTTATTTTTTCTGAACCAGCAACAGCTTTTGTGGGTCCCCACACAGACAAGGATGATTAAAGAATACCCCTGTATCAATTTATATAGTCTGGGGAGTGGGGGCCATCACACTTCTAAAATATCTAGGTCTCTGAATGTTCTGTTATATACTTTATGCCTAACTTTTGAAATACAATTACTTGTCAGCGGCATTTTTTACTGATGCACAGAAGAATAATGTATATATCCTGGCATTATTAAGTGTGTGCACAGATGGAAATTGGTAATAATACAGACACACTCGCACACACACGCACACACACACATACACACACACACGCACACACACACACACACACACGTGTGCACACACATGCACACATGCACGCACACACACACACACACACACACACACACACACACACACACACACACACACACACACCTATAAGCCATAGCAATGCTAGTTTTGTACTTATTTCAGCAAACAGAAATACATTGTTGACATTGGTACTGCCACACCAGATCAGTGTCTGCTGTTTAGAAGTCATCAAACAGCAACAGGGTTAAGTCACTTTTATTTACCTCCTTGAGGAATAAGACATAGCTGTCAACCTGTTACTGACCCTGATTTCACAGACTTTTCCTGATTTTGCTAATATTGCTCTGTCTTTCAAAAAGGTTTGATTTTCTGGTAAATCATTCAGGATTATAGACAGTCAATAAATCTGGAGTTTTATACTTCTTATTCTCCAAAAAATGCATGCTGATGAAAAGGTGTTATTCTATTACATTTTGAATGATTTGGTGTAATATTTAATGTGTTCCTGATTTTGGCCCTTTATTCTGCTATTATTTTTGGCATTTGGAATTTTTCTGCAAAGAAGCTGAGAGTTATAGAATCTGGTGTTCTGCCAGTATTTATAAAACTCCCTGAAAAAGGAAACAATCCATATAGACTGGAAGCATCAGCTCTTCTTAAAATCCAAGGTTTGCACTGAGATCACTGTGGGCTGCTGATCTCTCTAGTGCTTACCGTGTTAATTTTCATTGCCAGTTTCTTCTAATAGGATCATATCACAGCCCTGTTCAGGTTAAAGTGCATTACCAGGAAATTAATACATTTTTTCTCCTCATTTTCCCCTATGAGAAGCAGCTTTTGTGGAGCCCCCACACAGTCAAGGATGATTAATGGGCCCGTCCCCTGCAGCCATGGTTATTACAGATACTTAAAGCTGGCTATGTTGTTAGTTTTAGTAGAGAAAATGTCCACTATCAGGGTTTAACTTAGCTAGGGGCACTATGTCTTTGATACAATATTTAATGGAATTGTGAAGCCTGTACTAGACGCGACACTAATACTGTAACCAAAGATGTCTTTGAATTTTACAGGAGATACAAATAAGAGTTATTACACACCTGGTTTATTAAGTATATACAGCTGCTGTACTAGCTTTTATTGGTTTGACAGACATGTTGCAAAATATTAAAATAAGGCAACTTGCTGAGGTCGGGGACCCCACAGGATCAGAGGGGCCCTCAGCGACTGCTGGGTTTTTTGGTGCCTAAAGCAGGCTATGATGGTATCTGTCCCAGTGCCAACATCACAACTGACCTCATCAGTTTCACCAACTCCATTAATCAGCACAGAAACAATGGCAACCTAACCTCATCCCTCTTTACAGTCTTTTCAAATCTTTTGATATGGTACCTCATCAAAGCTTTCTCTGCAAACTGTCCATCCTAGGACTTACTGGCTCAATCCTTACCTGGTTTCACAGTTACCTATCTAATAGGCAACAAGTTGTAAAATGGCAGTAAGAATTCTCTGCATTCATACAGTTGGAGACCCCTAAGTGTCAGTTCTAAGGTCTCTCTTTTTAACATCTTTATGAATAAACTCCATACTGTCTCAGAGCAAGCAAACTTAGTTCAATTTGCAGACAATGGTATGCTCATCTGTTCTGCTTCAACATTAGAAACCCTCCTGGGCATCACACAGCAGGTATTCCTATCCAGCAAATCCTGGCTATCTGATTCAGGCATACGTCTTAACCTGAAAAAGACCAAAGAAATGCTTTTTAACCTTAAGAATTGCATCGAAAAAAACAGGCATTCTATATTCTCTCACCTAACAACACAACAATTGAAACTGTGTCATAAACTAAACTCCTAGGAATCTTACCCAGTGATAATATTAGAAATGACCAACACCTGCAACAGATAAATAAAAAAAGATAAGGAAACTTGGCTTCCTCTACAGGACCAAAATATGTCTTACAGACGCCACTAGAAAATCGCTAACAACAACCTATCTACTTCCATCCTTTCTATATGCCTTACCTATTTACAAATCATAACATTACCCTCAGAATAATACTAGACACGATATAACAAAATAGCTAAATTTGCTGTAAACACCTCTCAAAAATGTTTCACTGCAAAGCTCTGTGAGTCCTAAACTTACTCACTACCTGACCTACTCACAACTTGTAATGTCCTGCAATCCAAATTCAAAAATACCCATCTCTAAAAATGTATTAAAACCCTAGACAAATACAAGAGCTCTGTCATCCAACTCAGAATCTCTCCTTGCCATAACTAAATCTAATAACTCTTCTGGTGACCCAGCTTATTCCTGCCATGTCACCAAAATGTGGATCTCTATCCTACTTCACCTAAAACTAATATGTAAGAACAACAATTTCAAAGCATTACTAAAATCATATTTAAACAATAATTAGTTCTGCTCTTGTGCCACTCTTGAATAGTCTAATTAAATCATCCTACTCACACACTTAAACCTGTTTTTCTTCTAATGTAGCTGCATTTTTAACTTCAGCCCCCCCCCTTGCACTCCTATGTCTTTCTTTCTACACTATCTTATTCCTTCCTCCCCCCTTGCATTCCTATGTCTTTCTTTCTACACTTTCTTATTTCTTCCTCCCCCCTTGCAGTCCTATGTCTTTCTTTCCACACTTTCTTATTTCTTCCCCTGATTTTAACTCTATAACCTTACCCTGATCTGCCACATCACATCATATTTCTACTACTACTCATCCCTCTACCAGCTACTCTTAGCCTTTCCACTTTCTTCCCACATAACATATAACTAGGCTGCATCCTCATACATTTTGTTTCTCACCTAACCTCTATGAACGTTAGCATACTGCTTGAATCATCCCACTATAACAGCTCAGACCTTCTAACTTACTTGCATCACATCGTTTTCTACATCACCTAATCTTAAACTTTATTTTATCAGCTACTGCAAGTGTATTGTGAGAAAATTATTGTGTGAAATCCATTTTAGTATTGTATCTGTTTTTGTAATTGTGTTGTATATCCTGTGTAAAACTGTAAACTATGCTTATACTGTTTATTCTGATTGCTCTCTAACTTTTTTTACATCTTGTATGTTTTATAATTTGTAAGTTTTATAAAGATGGCAAACTGATCTCTAACATTTTTGTAACCTTTTTGGAGCTTTTCCCACTGGATCTCTATTGAAAGGGGGCCTTATCTCATTTGGACTTTCTTGGTCAACAAAGATAGATAGATAGATAGATAGATAGATAGATAGATAGATAGATAGATAGATAGATAGACAGATAGATAAATGCATTTTAGTTGTTTTAATTTATGTGAATTTTGAGTTTACTGATTTAGATTACTGTGTTTGATTTGTAATTCTTTACTTCAATTGTTTGCCACTAAGAATATATTCTTTAAATGAGTATACCATTAATGGTTTGCTGAAACAGAAGTATCTTGTTTAGTTTACTAAATGCCATGTATATATAAAGGTAACACAAGATAACTTGGAGACTTGTGTTAGTCATGCAGAAGTTGGATTATTAGTTTAACATCAATGATAATAAATCAAAACTTGCTGAGGAGGATTATACTTGCACAATTAGCACAGCTCAGAGAAATGTTGTTACGCATATTAGTGACTGGGCTGATATGATATATTAGGCAAATTATAAACTGAACACATTTTTGAAAGGAAGCACCCTCTGCTGGTAAAGATCACTTAACCCCCTATTAAACATGATATTATATATTATGCCTTTGAAATTCAGGATACAAGTATACAACAGTCTAAGAATTTACAACATATACAAGAAAATAAAATAAAAGGAAAGTTTTCATGGCAAATAATGAGGAAGAAGCAATACTGACTATTGCATATAATGTTAAGAAAAAAATAAAGTAAATGAAAGGGCACTGTTTTCATATGAAATACCCAGATTACAAGGAATGATAGCATTGTTCAATCATAAAAGATGTAGTGAAAAGAGAATGACATCATTGTTCCAACACAGACGGTAGGAAAAAGGGACAAGGGGCAAACTAAAAGGAAGAAATTCAAATTTAGCTTGGCAGGATTAAAGAACGTTACTGTAAGGAAAAAAAATGAGGGGAAAGACTGAAGTTGAAAAAACTCTTAGGCTATGGAAGTGCATTGACAGACAGATGAGAATCATGTGGTTGCAAGTGAAGAGGGTTTTGGAATTGATGAGCTTAATAAAACTAATGGTGATAAAGATTTTTTTTTTCTTTTGTTATAATCGAATGGCAACACATTACTGAATTAGAGATGGGAGATGCCTCAGATCAGCAATGATATAAAAGTAATTGAAGCGCCAGCTATTAAAAGAACTGATTCTCACATCTCCAGAGGGGGTAATAGTGTTATGCTTGCCAGGAGCATAAAACAGAGAATGTGAGTGGAGCCTTAAGACACCTTAATGTAAGGAAGTATGAATCTGTTTTTATTCAATTTAGATTAAATAATCTTACATTTAAGGATCGGCTGACTGTGTTAGTAAGAAACTCACAGTACCCTTAAATAACTTGGAAGAGGTGCTAGGACTTATTTTCACAAATCACACATAGAAAGGAAAATAAAGTCACTGTGACTAGAACTAATTTGGGATTAAAATTCAACATGAAAGAAATGGCTCATTTCAAAAAATGAAATTCTGTGTAACATTCATGTTTATTTCTGGAGGCACATATTTAGGCAAGATGGACTTCACTTATAAAGACAAGGGAAGATATTCTTTGTAGCAGATATATTACAATATTTGATAAACATTAAACTGGATTTATGCCAGCTCATAATTCTGAAAAATCACAGACTGCAAAATTTGACTTATTTGTGCTGGTTGTAAATGTAAGAATCATTATTAGTACAGTGTTTTATTAGAAAATTTTATACAGTCACATGATTAAAGTTCTTATTGTCTATGAAACATAGTTAAACAACAATAACCAGAAACCAATTCTATCAGAGCATGAACATAAATTTCTAGGCTATAGCCAGGGTCTCCTGCAGGTCTCTTTCTGGGGTCCATATTCATTAGATTGCACCTTTTGGATCCATCTTTTTCATGTTCTTGTTCTGTAGCTTGTATGCAGATGACATAACTTGAGAATGGGGAACCTGTTTACATCTGTAACAGTTAGGGTAGGAAAACAAAAGAACTATACCAAATTCAAAAGTTGGGCACATAGTATAATATATTGATAAATGCCTCAACAACTAACAATATGAGATTTGGGATGCATAGATTGAAGGGTGATTATTTAATACAGCATGACATGATTGAAACTGCGGATTTTTATGCAGAATTTTGAGTTTTTATGTGTGGAGTCTGCATGTCCTCCCCACGGTCGAGTGGCCTCCGATAGACATGCGTGAATGGGCATGCCTTCGCTGAAGGCTGGGCGTCGGGCTGGCAACTTGGTACCATAAAAAAATCTACTGCCAATCATTAGTGGACGGGTAACTAGGAAAAGCCGAAAAGACAAACAAACATTTTGAGTTTTTATGATTATATCAACCAACTGGTTAATGACAGTTACAAAACTATAAGTTGTATAAAAGGATTTATAAACTCTAAGAAATCAGAAATGAAGAAACCATGGTTTCTATGTTGCATTACATCCAAATTAGGGTGTGGAATAATAATAATATAGGAACCCTATAAGAAAATTAGCATGAGTAAATTGGAAAGACTACAATGGAAATATAGCAAGGGCATCCACGGATATGAAAGTTTAACTTATGAAAGGTTAGAATATCTGAACATGTACAGTGTTTCATGTATATATTTAAGAGGAGACCCTATTCAGGTATATTGCACATTTAGAGACAACTACATCTAGGAATGCTTGGAGTTATCGAAGACTAGTAGACAGTCATCATACATCATGCAATCTCTGTTATTAATTATATCTGAATGAGAGCTATACTAATGGGTTCTTTGAGCCAGTAGCTGATGCCTGGAATAGATTACCAATTTATGCAAGCAATAGCTTAGATATTGTTAAGAACAATTTAGACAATTATTATGAAGTTGACTATTTTGGTATACTGACAGGCCAAAAGGGCATTATTGTTCATAAGTTCATGGGTAAATCCTGGGCCAGCTGCTCTTGTGGGTCATTTATTTTTGTGAATTTTCTTATCCCATTTGATTAGAAATTGGCCTTACCCATCTTGTGGTTTATAAATGTATATATATATATGGGTCTACTTCTGTTGGTCGACAGACCATTTGATCGACATTCATTTGGTCGACAGCTCATTTGATCGGCAAATATTCTAGGTGGGGGGCTTCGCCCCCACACCCCCCCAATGTGGGGGCTGTGCCCCCCACCCCCTCCCAACTATATATAACAACTCCACAGTCGTACAACAGTGGGGAGGGGTGCAAATCCCAGGTTTTTGCCTTGAATACTTTTTGTCAGCCAAATGAGCTGTCGACCAAATGAGTGTCAGTGATATGGGTTGTCGACCAACAGAAGTAGACCCATATATACATATATATATATATATATATATATGGTTTTACTTCATAATCTTGAAATGTTGAAATCTGAATTTCAGCATTTCGAGACCATAAAACCGAAACCGTACAAAACTGAAACTTCACAAACCCAAAACCATAAACCCGAACACACAACATACACCACACCACACACAAACCACTACATCCACATTACAAAACAAACACAAAAAAGCAAAACACCAAACATGCAAATACCTACAATTCACAAAAGCTCCCCACACCCCCTACTTATATATACTAACTTGGAGATCACACAAACAGTGACAGACAGAACACTGACACCCAGACATTCCACAGTCCCTTGCACACACACACACACACACACACACACACACACACACACACACACACACACACACACACACATCACAAACACACAAATACCAACACATCCACACACACACACACACACACACACACACACACACACACACACACAAACACCGACACATCCAACAATTATACACTCATACGTTAACCTACCTACCCTAACCCACACATACAACTTAAAAACAATCAAATACATCACATCAAACCGCATCCAATGTAAACACCACATGCCATGTAATGTAAAGCCATAACAGCAAATTTGAGATATTCAGATTCATGATTATGCACTTTCTACATTTTAAATTTCAGCTTTGTAGTCTTGAGATGCTGAAATGTGAGATTTCAGCATTTCAAGATTATAAAATGAAAGTATATATATATATATATATATATATATATATATATATATAGATATAGATATATCCCTAAAAGGGAAGGCATCGCTGATCAGTACTAGCAAAGAATTACAATCCCTCATAAAATCCTCCAAGGCCAGCTTCGAGAGAAAAATTGCACAGGACACTAAAGACAATCATAAGGCTTTTTTCAGTTATGTTAGGAACCTGGGATGCAACTCCCAGACTTGTTCTGAGTTGATTCTAGATGACAAAAACTACACTGAACCCACAGACATCGCCAATATCCTGGCAGACAGGTTCAGTGCAAACGGCTCCACCCCCTCCCCCCCAAAAGAGCAAGTATCTATCCCGACAGAGTGCAGCCTCCCAAACATCTCTGATGCTCAGGTGAAGGCCGCCCTCTCCAAAGCAAAAAGCACTGCTTCCATGGGACCAGATGGCGTCCTGGGTTGCATCCTGCATGAACTCCAGGAAGAACTAATCCCTCAAGTAAAACTGCTGTTGAATGGCGTACAGCAACAGTGGTCCCACTCCACAAAAGTGGCACCTCTGCGGACTCTGGAAACTATCGCCCCATAAGCCTGACTAGCCTAGTATGCAAGGCTATGGAGAGGATCATCATGGAACTCATAAACAAAGACATTGGGGACCTACAGACACTAGATCCTACCCAATTTGGCTTCGTCAAGGGCAGATCCTGCCTTTTGAACCTGGTCAACTTCTTCGAAACAGTCACCAAGGCCATAGATGAAGGGAAGGTAGTCCACACAGCCTATCTGGACCTCGCAAAGGCATTTGACACAATACCCCACTCGGGCATCATAGATAAGCTATCCAGCCTAAATATAAACCCCTATGTCACAAGATGGGTCGCAAACTGGATCAAAGACAGAACCCACAGAGTCAGAGTTGCTGGAGCCATGTCAGACTCAAAAACGGTCACAAGTGGCATCCCACAAGGTTCTGTCCTGGGACCTCTCTTGTTCAGTATTTACTTTTCTGAGGTACATGCCAATGTGGGAGGACTATGGCTCACCAAGTTCACAGATGACTGCAAACTGGGTGCCATAATTGACTCTCCAGCTGACACAAACATCCTTCAAAAAGGTCTCGCAGAGACAGATAACTGGTGCCAGAGCCATGGTCTAAAGCTAAATGCCAAAAAGTGTATAGTCATACCCTTTGGCAAAAACAATGTGCCCACAAACTACCACATAGGTGGTAACCCATTAAGTACAGAGAAAGTAATTAGGGATCTGGGGACCCAAGTTGATAGCAATCTCTCCTTTGACAACCACATTACCAAAGTGGTTAGAAAGACCTACATAGCCCACCTCATCATGAAAGGATTCACATCTAGATCAAGAGAGATAATCGTGCCCCTTTATTCATCCCTCTTCAGGCCCATCATAGAATACAATGCCCCCTTTGGGATGTACCTTACCTGACACCTGCAGCAATTAGAAAGACCCCAAAAGTACCTCACCAGGAGGATCAAGGGACTCAAACAGATGCCATATGCTGCTCGGTTAAAAAAACTCCAGCTCTACTCAGTTGCATACCACCTACTTCGAGGCGATCTATGCCTGACATATAAAGCTATGTCCATCCCAGAATTAATGGACATGCTCCACCTCAGTAAATCTAAATCCCTTAGAGCCACGCGCTCGAGGGACTTGAACCTCAGCACAGAAATAAATAGAACATGCTGGAGGGACAGATTCATAACCCAGAGGCTCCCTTCGCTTTGGAATAGAATGCCAATTCATGTTAGGCAGAGCACCTCACTTACTCTCTTCAAGAAGAATCTTACTGAGTGGATGGGGGATCGTAGGTTTGTCCCGGGGATTACTTCCTTGTCACTATTAGACAGAGGCACAGTAAACTAAACTTTCAAAAGGGCACAGTATACTCAAATCAAGGGGTGGCGTAAGCCAAACACAATTGGGCTAGGCTTATAAATGCCCCAGGGCAGATAGCCTAGTATGAACCTATGAACCTATATATATATATATATATATATATATATATATATATATATATATATATATATACATAAATTACCCCTAATGAGGATAACTGTTATCATATTAAGGATAATTTGAATTAAATATTTCATGCATGCAGCAAACTTTTAAGATACACTATTACGGCTTCTAAAGCCTACTACCTTAAACACAACAACTATATTCAAAAATATTTTGACTATGTAATATGTGACTGGAACATGTGAGCACAATGGATTTTGCTTGAAGAATGTAAGCTGATAAGTCAACTTGGCACTACTCCACAGAGGCCTTACTCTATCATGAACCCTAAAATCAAAGGTAAAATGAATAACTTATAATTCTCTATAGTGATAACTTTCAATTTAAAGACAGGAATCAATGTTAATGTAGTCTGGGTTGTATGATATTTAGGTAGGGCATATTATCTATAGTCATGGGCCTAATTAATTATGCCCCCCTGCAATGAATGAATGGGAAACCATAAATTCACCCCTGGGTTTAGACCCAAGTCCCTCATGAATATGGATGAAAAGTAAATGTTACAACATATCCTTGATCTGCCAGCCTTTTTTTAATTAAATTTTTTTTACACAAAATAAACGGACCAAAAACTGAATGTAAGGCTAGCCTTCTTATGATCTTCACACATCAATAGCCAAGTAAGATGTATCGTGACACACTATAACTTGTTTTTTCTTTTTTGACATCAGCCTGATGGAATTTCACATACTTTTTACTGCTGTGTACCAGAGTTCTATAGTTTTACAGGTTTTCACCAAGAATCAGTAATAGTAATTTATTAAGCTGTAAGCTTATAGGCATTTTTACCAGTCTAGCCACAGTTAAGGAAATACCTCGATTTTATTCTTATAACATGGTAATACTGTTTAATGTCTCTGGCCCTGCAGATGCATGACATTCTTTATAAGAATGACTCTTTTGATTGAAATGCATTCTTTTTGTGAATAGAAGGTGGGCTTGGACTAGTCTTTTTTCAGGAGATTGGGATCATGTTACATTTCAAATAATTTAAGCTTAAGCCATTGCTCATGGATGACATAAGCTAATGCTGTTAAAACTGGTGATGGTTTCTGATATCTAATTATGCTTTTTTCCATATTTGAAGTAAAGATATTTTGTTAAATATTACCCCATTTCCCTTCCACTTTAAATATTATATTTTGCAATATTCTGTGAGCTATGACAGATCTATTTCCAATGCCAATTTTTTTTAAAAAATGAATGAGTTATGGAAAACATAGCATGAATAGCATGCATAGAAACATGGGTGGTATACTTCTGCTGTCTCTAATTAGCTTTGGTTATATGACAGATGTTTTTCTGAATCAGGGCTTCTCAAACGTGTACCATGTTGTGGGGTTTCACTGTTTGGCAGCTAATATAATCAATATAGCAATGATGTATATGATACTTTCAGTATCAAGTAATGTATAGTCATTTCTTAACATTTTTAAAATTTTAATCACCTCTGTACAGCTATTGTTAACAGCATAGTGATTCATGATCTAGATTCATAATCTAGCATTAACATCATATTAGTCTTGGTGTTCAAACCTAGACTTAAGTGGGTAGCCAGTACAACTAAGTTGTCATCAAGGTGTTGGGGGCAGCATTGAATATAGTATATAAATCTCTCTTTGTGATAATTTAGTAGATAGATGCTAAATTGATGATCCACACTAATTGTTGGTTATGTTTCATATTATATCTACTTGCATGAGTAAGAATTTGATCCACGTTAGTATATGAGAACTATAGCAGAAATAACACCTAATTGACACATTCTGTGTTTTTCTCCAGTGGTTTTGAGAAATATATCCTGCCCTTTCACCTATTGCAAAAGCCATCCTATATATGCCATGATTCATCAATGACTTAGATATGTCTCTATCCTTGCACTCATCTCTATCCTGGCACTCACACAGCCCATTGTATTGAATTATCTCTTAAGGTATTAAATCATAGTGATGTCTTCAAGTGTTTAGAGCAATCCTAGTCATACACTTAAGCATCTAACTTTGTCTGTTCATATTCATTGCTAGCACCCTAAGTTTGTTATTTATAATGTAAACAAGGATTATAGTCTTGTCACTGCATGTTGTTACTGTTATGTCCTTTGAGTAGAAACTGATCTTCCAAATGCCTCTGAAATACTATAAGATCTGGATATCTGACTTCAGTCAAGAAAGACTATAGCAAACGTTTTGCCATTGTTTATTATTCAGTTTGACTAAAATGTGTATTTCACAGTATATGGCTAATGCAACTAAATAAAATATAAAATGATTTAACTTGAATGTGTTACAATTAAGCCTGATTAATTCACTTTCTATTTACATCACTTAGAACTCCTTTTGCTTATTAATCTTTGTTTATCTATTTGTCTTTGTTTACCGGGAAAGTCCGACTGGGTAATACCCATTTTCAGTGAAGGTCCAGGGATAAAAGCTCTATTTGCTCACACTGCATTATATTAAGTTCCAGTTAAACACAGAGTCATTACATTTCCATTTACATTTTATACACAAACAATAGCTACATTTATACAATCTAAGAGAAAGCCTATGTGAACTTAATGGATTGTACAGGCAGGAGTTACATATAAACATTGTTTTGTCATTTCAGTAAGAGGTTGACTGTATTCAGTTTTAGGAGAGTATTTATTTGGAGGATATTGTATGGTGAGCCAAAAGACTTCACCTGGTGATGAGCATGTGCAGGACTAGGATTGGTTAAGATGTTGTTTAAGCAGTGGTTTAAAGCTATTGAGTTTGTTGGAGAGGTTTATTTGGTTGGGGAAATTATTCCAGAGTTTCGTAATGTACTGGGAGTAGATCGAGTCTCCTGCAGCACTATTTGAGTTATTTGTGAGCAGCAGGAATTTGTTATTAGAACTGATGTTCCTTTTTAGACAGTAGGGCAGTAATATGTTTTGTAGTGCAGGGCATTTTTCAGGATGATGAATGAGTTTGTGTGCTACAGGTAACTGAATATGTTAGGTAGTTGTGCAGTTCAAGCCAGTTTAATTGCTTTAAGCTATGAAAATGGTGGGTCCTATGAGGGAGATTGTCAGCAAATATAGCTATTTTATTGTATCATGAGGCACGTTTCTTTCTTTGATCATTGTTTAAGTTTGTTTGGA
Source organism: Protopterus annectens (assembly GCF_019279795.1). Taxonomy (NCBI): domain Eukaryota; kingdom Metazoa; phylum Chordata; order Ceratodontiformes; family Protopteridae; genus Protopterus; species Protopterus annectens. The sequence goes on from NC_056732.1 coordinate 883,414,424, forward strand.
TTGAAGCAGCATATAAGAGAGTTGGCAATAATAAGGTGGTAGCTAGAGTTTTCCTTGCAGTATCTATAAGAAATCCATTGAGCCTATAAAGGGAGCATATTCTGGTGCGTAGATTTAATGGTGTGCAGTATATGTTGGTTATATTAGTGATTGTCATCTATTATAATGCCTAGAAGATCCTGTGAGTTACAGTTTCAATGACTGCATTATTTGCTGACTTTATGGTAAAAGATTGCTTTTGATGTTGGCAACTTTTTGAGGTAAAAATCATTAACGTAGTTTTCTTGAGGTTGAGTAGGAGGTCTGATTCCTTGAGCCAGGTTTCTACAGCGGAGAAGAATTTTTGGGTAATGTCTTGGAGCTTATTTATTGTTGAGGCTGCACATATTAATGTTGAGTCATCTGCATACTGAACTAAACTAGCATGGTGAGTGGAGATTATTATCAAATATATTAAATAAGAGAGGAGCAAGGATAGAGCCCTGAGGGACACCTGTAGTAACTGTTTGAAAGAATGAGTAGGTTTGTTGCCATTTAACATCTTGTTGCCTTCTAGATAGGTAACTAAGAAAGCATGACAAGGAGTGTTGTGAAAGTCCTATTGAGGAGAGTCAAATGAGTAATGGCTAGTTTGAGAGTGTATCAAATGCCTTTGACAAGTCAAAGAACATGGTGGACACAAGCAGACCACTGGTTCTGTGTTGGTTTGTTATATTAGTAAAATATAATAGAGCAGTAGTGGTGGTATGCTGGGGCCTAAAGCCATGTTGTGTTTCTGAGAGCATGTTGTTTGAGGTTAGGTATTGCATCAGCTACATATGGATGCATTTCTCTAATGTTTTGGAGAGGGAGGAAGAGAATTGCTATTGGTCTGTAGTTATTAAGCTCTGCAACTGTGCCACCTTTGTACAGTGGTATGATGTAGGATTTTTTTCCACAGTGATGAGATGTATCTTTTGGCTATGATGGACCTATTAATTAGATGGAACAAAGGTAAGACTATGAGTTCTGCTGCCATTTTTAGGTAGTCTGATGGTGGTTAGTCTACAGCAGCGGAAGTAGTTTTTAGTTTAAGGAGCAATTTCATTATGAGTGATGCAGGTACTAGACTAAAACTGAAGAGCTGTGGGTGTTTTGGTTGATCAGGAGTAGAGAGAAGAGGGTCAGATATATTAGTGTCTAAAAGAGATAATATTGATTGTATAAACTAGGAATTAAACTGTGTGTGGATAGACCCCGGGATTGAGCAAGCTCTGCACTGCGTGCAGGAAAAGTGCAAGAGCTGCTGGAGGCAATATGGCCGTTGAGAGAGCCAGGAACAAGCTCTCGGGAAGTGAACAAGTGTTCCTGCACTATTCTTGCATGGACAAAGCTCCTGTATGGTAATTACCCCATTTGCAGGTGAAAACCATGCAAATGAGGTGAATTAGCAATCCAGGAAGCTGGCAGCTGTCCATGCAAGAGTAGTGTAACCTGCAGAAATGTATTCTGCTAGTAACTGAGTACATTTCTGCAAACTACAAAGCGGAGCCATGACAGCTACAAATAAAGGGTATATATAATGTGGAAGGCATGCCACTGGCCAAATATATGGTCATTGGCATGGAAAATAATTTCAAAATAACAAAAAATAACTTTTATTTTTTTTTGACCGATTTCGGCCGTTTAAGTGTAGGGCAGCGACGCACAAATGGGATCGGCCAGAAAATAAAACTAAAACCATGAAAAAAACTTTTTAGGCAAAATCACAATTTTGCCATTACAGTCAATGGCAGGCAGAGGACAATAAGGTCACTGAATAGTGGATGCTAAGGGGGGAAGGCTCAGTGTCAGACTTGTAACTAGGCATTAGCAGTCAATTCTATGCAAATGAGGGGAATGATATTGAATCACAGACTTCCCCTCATTGCTAGCCAGCACCCAACTGTGTACAAGCAGGAAAACTATAGTGCAAGCCTAAGAGTTAGCTGACATCATAGAGAGATGTGTCAGGCATACTGTAAACGTATTGGTGCTCTATGGCTCGAGTTTGCCCTTAGCTTAGCAGAGCTAAGGAAGGGAGTATGTCTGAAGCTGCCTAGCAGTGTTTACATTGCCTAAATGGGTGTACGCACCATGCACCGGGTTTTAAACAAACAAAAAAATTTAAACCAGAAAATAGCAGCTCCGTTCACATCTGAGTACTGGGTTTGCATGGTGCACCTCTGGGCTTAAACAGGAAGGCATTGGGAAGGGAAAACAGCAGTAGGAAGGTAATCAAGGAGAACTAGCATAGCTAGATGGTGAAATGTGTCAGAATCAGCCAGTTACACAGGCAGCAGCCCAGCCCAGCCCAGCACACTACTATAAACTATGCAGACACCTTTCCCTCTGTTTTTTCCCACAAACTCTACACCACCAGTGTACACAAATGGGGAAATTTTACCTAACAAAAGCAACACAATGATAGGGGCTGTTTTTGCTCTCATAAATCAACATATGGAAGAGGCTGAGGGTGGTGAGGATGAGAATCCTGATGACCAACCCACAGTGAGGAGAAAGAGAACAGTGTACAGACCCAGGGTAACCTACCTGGGGCTAAATGAGCTGGAGATAGTGGATCGCTATAGAGTGGACAGGGACCTCTTAGAGCAATTGTTGAGCTGTGCCGGCCACACCTCACCCACAGAACCAACAGAGGGGAACCCATTCCACTGGATACCAAGGTATGTGTAGGCTTAAGAATACTAGCCAAAGGTACCTTCCAAAGGCCAACTGGGGATATCATGGGGATCTCACAGGCATCAGCATCCAGGGTACTCCACCAGTTCCTGGATGCCATGTCAGCACATGCCAGTGAGCACATAAATTTCCTCAACACCCATGAGGCATTGACCAGCAATATGCATCTCTTCCACCAAATAGAAGAATACCCTGAGGTAGTGGGTGCTATAGATGGCACACACATACATATCAAAGCACAACCTGGTGAGTGGGGTAGAGTCTGCATAAACTGCAAGGGCTTGCCCTCCATCAACAGCCAGGTTGTGTGCGATGCCCAGGGCATTATAATGAATGTGTATGCTGGCAGCCCTGGAAGCTATCACGACTCCCACATCTGGTATATGACGCAATTGTACAAGAGAGTTGCCAATGGGGACATCCCATATGGCCACCTAGTGGGGGATGCTGGTTACGCACTGCAGCCATGGCTGATGACACCCATCAGAAATGCACACACACCCAAACAAGAACTCCATAATGAGGCACACTCACAGATCAGAATCATAATAGAGCATATGTTTGGGATGCTCAAGTCATGGTTCCGGTGCCTGGACATATCAGGCAGAGCCTTGCAGTACTCATCAACTACATGTACCCAAATTGTCATTGAATGTGCCATGCTACACAATATGATCCTGCGGAAACAGCTGCAGCTGGAACAGATTGGGGCAGGGCCATACAGCCCCCACCATTGCCAAGGTCAGCGCAGGCACAGAGTGACTCAGAGGAGGAAAAACCTGAGCCTGCACCAGTAGGCAGAAGTAGGCATGCCCAGTATGCCCAGTCCTTGGCAAAGAGGCAACGCATAGCACATACACTGACATGGTAGGAACCCAGGGAATGACACCTCACTCTGACTCGCACATACAGTAAAAGGGATGCCATACATGACACTACCTGTGCTTCACCATGTATAGGGAGTGTACTATGCGCATCTGACATAGTCAGTCCTCCAGCACCATCCTCAATACTGGCACAGCCACAAGGTAAGTCACGCTCACTATCAATTGCTGAATGTAGTAGTATGTTCTGCTATCTGTATCTATAGTATGGATGTGAGCATGTTAGGGAATCAGGTGGCTGAATAGGATGGCAGCAAAAAGTAGACACCTACATTGGCAGCATGAAACCCCTTAACAAATACTGGTGTCAACATAGTAGGCAGTACTAGACAAGGTGACAAAATCCACTGCAGGACATGTGGTGGGCCACGTTTGTGTCCATAGGACACACATATGCATGTCAGTGAGCCTCACATACCCAACAACAGTCTCAGCCAGCAGGACAGGTGTAGACAAACACAAAGAAAGGCTGTGACAAGGCCTCTGATTGATAGATATGAAGAACAGCCCCCCTCCAGACCTACACAGCCAGACTACAACAGGTCAGACAGTGGGATGTTAGTTCTGAAGGGTAAGAAGTCTGAAACTGAAATGTAGGTCAATAAAACCTAACAACTGTAGTACACTGATATGACTCATGTCTGCACGATAGGTCAGAATACAGAATGAAATGGAGTCCCTGAAATATCAGTACAGTCATAGCAAATGTTTACAGTTGTCAGGTGTACCCTCCCTCACAATCCTATGTAGAAATGTAGTAACATGTTTGTGTAGTATAATAACAGTGGAGCACAGATTACCTGAGCTGGCCAAAGTAGCAGGATAGATTGTAGCACGTGTACAATATGCAGGGCTCTGTGTGTTAGGTTGTTGTGTGTTGTATATTGTGTGAAAGTGGTCAGCATGTAGGCATGGAGGGTTGTGTCTTGGTGGCCAATGGCCAGTACTGTTGATGACAGGGCCAAGTTCTCACAACTGCAATGCCAAACACAATGCAAGACACACTCCAGCAGTAATCCATACTAATTGTTCGGAGGTAATATCTGTCACCGTCTGAAAGATGGACATGTCATGAATGTGGGCCCAGAAGTAAAAACAGTACACAGGTGGAAGTACCCTAGACAGAGAGTGTATAAAATGTTACTGTCAAATGGACACACCTTTGGAATTGTACATACAGGTTAGCAGCACATTAGTTGGCTGTATAGTATGGAATACTGATGTAGTCTGGACAAACACTGGCAGACCAAAAAAGGCACAGGCATGAAGTACTGAGAAACTGCTGATGTCCCTGCACAAGCCAGCATAAGTGGAATGCCCCATGTATATCTGTGAGTCAGCTGTAAGTAGCTTCCATAGCACACATGCACCCAGCTCACCCCACCATCAGCCACAGGTACCTCACAGGTCCTATCCATGCTATTGGGAATGAGTACAATATGACCCCGCCTCTGTTTCAGAATAGCCACAGAATGCTGCATTCTGAATAGGTGTCCCATGCAGGCATGTCCCTAGCTGTAAGCAGCACCTTACCAGCATCCACACCAATGGATCAATAAGGACAGAAACTATTGTCATTAACACCTTACACAACTACCTTGTCACCCCAGGAGAATATAGTGGCTTGCAGCCAGGGACTGTAGGAAGGACACAATGCACTGGCCTGCTACAGATGGCCTGCATCACTACCAAATGCCCTACAGTCCTCTGTCAAAGGCCTGTGTCTCACCCGTACTGCCAATGTATGTTATCTCATGGACTCACAAATAACAACATAACACTGTCCAAAGAAAACAAATGCAAGGCCATGTTGAAAAATCCCAGTAGCATGTCCACTATGTCCTACTGCATGTGCTATGGACCAACCCCTAAATACTGCTGGAATGAAGTGAAAACTATAGGGATACTTATCAGATAATGTTTGCATAATGTTCAGAAGAGGATAGAATAACAGAGGGAGGGGGTAGAAGCATGGACGCCATGAAGTGTGTGAAGTCTGAAACTCAGATTTGTGCACATACTAGCTCAACCTGTAAACACAGGAATGGGTGGCCACAAACCTGCTTGTAAACCACAATGTGAAGGGGTAATGACCAGAAATATGAATCCTTCCTCTGGGTAACCTGTGTGAATCTGCACAGCTGTGAGATATGGCCACAGTAGGATACAGCAATACTGACATGTCGATGGATGTACAATCATCAGATCCTCAGCCACCACAGTACCAAGGTGCTGAACCATTTACACAGACCCATCAGCAAGTGTCTGCAGCTCCCCCTCCAGAATGGCATGATTGTGCAAGAATATGTAGGCTGCAGACCACAATACTGGACACAGCTGCATTCACCCTGTGTTCCCTAAGGAAATTACTGCAAGCAAATATGTATACCTGTCAGTAGTTGATGACATAAAACATCACAGTGTAAAACAGTACATATGTCTGAATATCTCTGATAACACCAAAACCATGTAGCAGAAGCAGCACAAACACAATTAGTCACAGTATCCCACTATCCTTTGCCCATTGTGACCCTATATTGTCAACTGATCTACAGATGTCCTGCAGAAACAGGTTGCTAGCTGTAGGTGTAGAACACAAATCTACCTGGAATTGATTCATACATCCAATACAAAAGGTCATATTGGGCATGCTCCCACACTTACAGAAATGAAGCCCCTGTCTGGCAACAACAGTGGACTATGCATATCTGTCAGTCACAGATGTTTGTGCACACACTCTACATTGCACACCAGTCATGCTTTGCACACACATCGGATAGGAGTACACATATATATTCAAGGACAAAACACTATAATTGGTCAAACATGCACACACATAGATGTGTGGAAGAGAGTGACAGACAGTGACAATGAGCTTCCCATCATGAGGCCTGTCCCACCCAGCACACATCCAATTGGCCAATGCCACATGATGTGCAAATGTCTATCACTGTAGACATTTGCTTCTGTATCCCTCAGCACTATAGTGTCTGTGGTGCTTGTGATAATTGTGTAACATGACTGTACAAGTCATTATTCATCTAGCAGTTGTATACGCATTACTGTTAAATGTAAACCTGTGTGTGTGTGTGTGTGTGTGTGTGTGTGTGTGTGTGTGTGTGTGTGTGTGTGTGTGTGTGTGTGTGTGTGTGTGTGTGTAGGGATCAATGCTTTAGAGGCCATTCACAGTCACTACACTTTCCATTGCCCTACCTTGGCAAGCCGCTGATGTCATTCACCTTGAAATACACCATTGCAGAAGGGCTAGCCCTATAAGCTCTGTGGTGTGTGCTATAACTGCATAATGCTGTAGTGTGATGTACTAATTAGGAAGGAGTTCTAATCCCAGACATGGCAATTGTGAAACTCTGTGTGTGTTTGTCTGTGTAGGGATCAATGCTTTTGAAGCCATTCACAGTCGCTACACTCTCCATTGCCCTACTTTGGCAAACCTGCTGTTATTCACCTTGAAATACACCTTTGCAAAAAGTGCTAGCTCTATAAGCTCCATGGCGCATGCGATAACTGCAGTGCACTGTAGTAGCAATGCAAAGCTTGGTAGGAGTTTGAATATCAGCACTGTCAAGTGTGTGTGTGTGTGTGTGTGTGTGTGTGTGTGTGTGTGTGTGCACGCGCACATGTATGTTTGTCATCAGTATCCTATGTGGAGGAAGATGTGATTTTGTAATAACTGGATGCATTGTGGGGTGGGTTTTGCAAATTTGTTATATTGAGGACCTATTATATGTCACAATGTTCCCCTTACAAGAACAACAGATGTCAAACAGCAGAGAGACTGGTGTAGGCAATCCATACCACTACATGTAACATTATGGATTGGGGAACAATACAGACAACCCTTGTATTACCCAGAGAACACTCTCCAACCATGTTTCATACACAAACACACTTGGCTAGGCAACAACCACTATGTTGGTAGTTCGCTGCATATTGCCCACAGATAGTAACCACAGTGTGATTGCAATGAACTACAGAGGACATAGCACCCTGCCCCATCCCTACAACAGGCAAATAATTGCTTACAGTGGTCCTTTGCTATATTCCCCACTGGACGCCTGCAATAGCTGTAAAGTCAGCAAAGGTAACCCCCAACGGAAATACCATGCCTTATACACATGCCCTGTATGGACAGATGCCACTAACACCAGTGAATACCTGTATCATGCTGTCAATGTAGGTGCAGGATCAACCACAGTTCCACAGCCAGTTCTCACCACATGAGGTCAGGAATCCCACATCAAATGATAACAATATTTCCTTACAACCTGCCCTAGACACCACAGGTACACTTTCACATGTCACATAACATGCATGTGGGACATGTGCACATCCCAGACACTGTGTATGTTATGGAATATAGATCACATACATAGCAAGCATTGCACAGCACTGGCCACCCACAATAGTAACCCAGATGAGTGGATGGTGATTACAATACCCACCTGTGTGGGCCAATTCAGGGACTACACCCCTGAGCCACACTGCAGACCATTGTCATGTGACCTGATGCCAAGGTATACCCTTTGCCTAGCCTTGTACAGCCTTCTGGCACAGTCAACCACTACATACCTATGAAGCAATGAACCCATGCATGTCAGTACTGGCAAATCTGTGTCTGTGTGTGTGTGGAGATTAATGATTTGGAAGCCATTCACACTCCCTACACCTCCTATTACCCTACTGAAGCATGCCTTCTGATATCAGTCATCTTGACATACCCTTTGCCCATATATAAGCCTGATACCCTCTGTGGTGCATGTGATGCCTGCATAATACTGTAGTGTAGCAAACTAGTTAGTTAGGAATTCTAATTCTGACCCTGCCAACTGTGATAATGTGTGTAAGTCCCTGAGACAGTGTGGTTGTGTCTTCCTTGACACCTGCTTTTGTGGGCAGGCACATGTACTACACTTACCTTATCCCTCCTTTATCACTGTTGCTGATGTTACTCACCTTCAAGGATACCTTTGGACAACTCTCCAACATGTTAGCTCTGTGGTGCATGCAATAACTGCATAAAAATGTAATAACAATACATAGTCAGGCAGGGGTTTGAAATCCTGTACTGGTAAGTGTGTGACACAAACATACTTAGCTCTTACTCTCCTATCCCCTTCCTTTCTTACTTTGTCTCTGTCTGTCTCTCTCACTCCCTTTCTGGTGAATGTGGAAAAGTACAGCTGCTTTGCTTAGGCAGCAGCTTGTGTTTTGTAAGTGATGCTTATGATCTGCTGATGGCCTGTGCACGAATTGCAGTCCTCCACTAGCTGATTGCATGTGGAACAGCTGTGGTAACATTCCCATAGCCAATTGCATGGAAACACACTCCTGTCACTAAAAGCATCATGTGGGTGTTGGTCCGTTACATTCACTGTGATCAGGACATAATGTCAGTGTTTGGCAAACAGCAGCACATAGGGTAGTGGGATATACCTCTTACAACATACACTGTGGAGACAGGCCAACAAACAGGAAGGGGATGTTCCAGACATAAGGACAGAATGTAAGTCTTGCTCTTCTACATTTGAAGTAATGTTAGTTTAACAGGGTTTATGTGGATATGGCTGGTCTACATGATTTAATACCTGTCATGACAGTGTTATGTGGCTGTGGAAACTCTCACCTGTAGGGCTATCTGTAGACTGGCCAGTGTTTGGAGTCTTACATGTGTTGTGTTACTCACACATTTCCTATCTTTAGAAATGCAGTAGCATATTCTGAGGATTGCAGTCAGTGCATGGTGACAACCATGTGAGTTACTGACTTCATATCCCTCAGACGACATATGTCATAACAAACCCTATTACACAAGTAAACATATGAGTTTATCACAGCAACATGTCAATATTAGCTCTGTATTTGTGCCTCCATCCAAAACTCTGTCAACCTTTGTACATATGTCATGCAGTAAGAGGTGCATATGTTCAGTACACTATTATTTACTAACATCATACCTGATAACAAGCCAGTGAGATAGCAGACTGCTAGACGTTATGTATAGTAGGGCTTATATTTGAGGACAAAACCTGGACATTCTGTTGTAGTGTGTACAGTAGTGAGGTCTGTGTACTTATTGTGATTGCCGACAGAGTGTGTATTTTGAATATGTACCTTGGCCTGTGTACAGACTGTGGTAGATGTCATTGTTCTTGGTCCTCTTCTATCTGATGTTGCATGCTGCTCCAGTGTATGGTACCCTCTCGGTGTGCATGTTTGTAGGGTCAAACCCACACATGTCCCATACCACAGTCAGGCATCGGAATATACTGTGTATTGGCCCAGTATATGTAGGGTTAGTGCGTGAGTAGCACATATGAGGATGGTGTTGAGCACACAGTCCATATACTGTAATATGAAGCAGACTTACCATATATGTCTGAGCCTGTGCTCAGATTGGTTGTGGGTATGTGCTTTTACACAGGTGTCTGTTACTCTGTGCTGTTACATGCCTGTAGAGCCTGCTATATTTGCAGGTACATGTGTATTCCCCCAGAAGAAATATAGGCCAATGTTGTGGCAGTCTGCCTGTAGTTTGCACAGTGCTTTGTGACATGCCTAGCAGCTCAGTGTACTTACCCAGTGTGATGTTATGTCCAAATATTTGTCAGATGTACTGCTGCCAGGCCACCATAACTGTTGTGTATTTCTGACAACACAGTGGGATGCTGTACAGATGTATGTCACTAACTAGTGGGTAGTATGTGGGTTTGTGACTTGTGCTCCTCCAGTTATTATGTGTCAGAACAGACAGGAGTGTGTGAATGCATAAACTGTGTGAGCATATCTATTCCAATATTTATGTGATATTCCCATTTACATGGCTGCATACATCCACTTTGTCAGCCTTGGTCCACACGTCTTGCATTAAGGGGTTCTGTGTATACCTTTGGACTGACAAGAGTATGGTAGACTGTCCACATTTGTTGGTCATATCTCTGCTGTTGTCCACAGGACCATTACTGTGATATCTGTGGTACTGCACTATGATGATCGTATTATGTCTGTCAGTAACTGATGGCGTATATGTCAATATCAGATGCGGCTTCCCACACACAACATTTCTGTTAAGACAACCCCTGTTACAGTAGCAACAGTCTACATTTATACCTGCAATACTTACATGACATCCCCTTGCACTTGTGACTATTGGTGCTGAGATATGACTCCACTACATGTTCTGGACATATGTTAAACATATATATATATATATATATATATATATATATATATATATATATATATATATATATATATATATATATATATATATATATATATATATATATATATATATATATATATATATATATATATATATATATATATAAATAGATAGATATATCTAGATATAGATATACATGTGTGTATATATATATATATATATATATATATATATATACATATATATATATATATAAACATATATATATATATACATATATATATATATAAAGATATATATATATATATATACATATATATATATATATATATATATATATATATATATAAAACAAACTACACAATAGCAAATCCAGCATATTGATACAAACTGTGTCAAGGAAAAATCAAAGAGAGTCCAGGAAAGTAATGTACATTATCTTTATTGGCTGCCTAGCCAAGCCGCTTCACAAGCACACCAGGATTCACCTTAGCGTCTTTAGTGCATATATATATATATATATATATATATATATATATATATATATATATACACACAGATAGATCTATATATGACCATATATGTAATGCAATATATAAATACATATATAATCTGTATGTACATGTGCAAATATATATGCATATGTATATATATATATATATATATATATATATATATATATATATATATATATATATATCCATATCCTTATGTGTAAACATGGCTGTTGTATATACCTTCCCAGATGTATCACACTATATTTATCTATGTGTATGTTTAGATATAACAACATGCATGATACAACAGTAATATCACTAACAAGTACTACACAAGTGTACAAGTCATAGCAGTTGTTCAATACTGTTCAGTATGTGTCCTGACAGATGTATTGGATAAAACAACAGCTGTTTTTACAGCTGTGATGTCTTAGTGATTAACTGCTGTCACTGTAGTGTACAGGGTCTTGGGTTCAAGACCTGCAAGGGTGTTTATTTTGTTGCTGGGCAAAACAAGGGCTGTTGGATACAGAGGGCTTATGGCAGTCTTGAGCAGCTTTAAGCAGGCTTGTGTGAGTTTGCATGACGGTAAGTGGTGCTAACATATGGTCAAACATACATGCGCTTACACCATGAAGGCTTTGCTTACCAGTGCGCTAATGTGCTAAGCATTTATATTGCAGCAGTGCTGAAACTTGGTAAGCATTGCTCAGGCCTTGTAATCAGTGCTCACATTCCTGTCTGATAATATAGCAGGGTAATGACATCTTTAATAAGTGTATTTAATTCCATGTACATAACATGCATCTATGTGCTGTCATTACAGTAGCAAGGGATGTGAGTCTACTGTCTGGGACACCTGAGTATATATGGCTTGTACAACACATTTTTCCATTTGAATGTGTTACATACATGGGTAGTATCCCAGGTTATATGCAGTCACACTGGCATGCAGTGTATCATTGCGTTACTACTGTTGACAGTACTTTCCCAAGTAAGAGTAGATTGCAGATTGTAGTATTGGAACCAAACACCCCTGCATGCAAAGATGGACTCTGAGTCCTCACTGTTGTGTTCCTGGTGTGTAAGCTGTGTTTCTCTAAATATTTCCTACTGGATATTTATCTGACGTGGATATTAACTGTACCCTACTGTGTGTATATGACATGTCATTGAGGGCTGCTGTCATGTAGTAATGGCATACTTATCATTTTCAGATGTCTGTCTGTCAACACATTCACCCTAATGCTTAGCCAGTTGACTAGCTGATGTCTGTCTGTCCTCTGTACAGATGTGCAGATGTCAGGTATCCATCTTGGCTGCTTACAGGCAATCTATTCTTGACTAGCAATGACATGTCTGCCCAATTGTGTCATGAATGCCACAGCTAGGAATCCACACACTGTATGCACCACATGCCCTGGATACCTCAACTACACTATCACAGTCAACAGAACATGCTTGGGTACAGGTCTCCAAGACAGACACTGACCATGTTATGTAATACATGTTACATACATGTCAACTGGAGCACCTCACTGGCTCTCTGCAAGAGGCAGTCAGATGACTGGATGTTGCATGTAACTCTCACCCTGAAAATCACCACTGTGGTATCTGTTGATAAATGGCCTGCTGGCACATGGCAGATGGCATGATACCACTGTGCACACATCTCCCTACACTTCCCATCTCTCCATGGACAATAGCCTGGTACACACCTATGAACACCTGCACCAATGGACCCCAGTACTGACAAATGTGTACGTGTACATTTCTGAGAATAACAGTGTCTGTGAGTTTGTAGACCTGTAGTTGATAATACCCTGAGACCCTTCACACCCACTGCACCCCTCATTGCCATAGTTAGATGTGGCTGCTGCTGTACCAGACATTACATGTAACTTAATACACTCTTCTCACTAAGGGCTACCTGGGGCTTGCAGTACCAGCACAATACTGTTGTACAAATGGGTTGATAGGCATGGGGTATGGTCTGAGTTCTGGCAAGTGTGTGTATGTGTGCATGTGTGTATATTTGTAGGATACAGCATTCTGAGGCCACATTCTCCTAATACAATACACCTTGACACACAGTATTAGGGATAGTGATGTTGCTGACCATAGGAGAGCCATGACAATGCATCATCCTACTATTCCTGTGGCATGTGCATTAGATGCATATCCCTGTAGTAGCACTCTTGGGATAGACAAGGAGTTGTATTGCAGTCCTGGTCAATGTGTGATGGTGGGTATGTCAGTGTGTTATCATGGGTTTCAGTGTGTACAATATCCACTGTGGGGTATGGGTTCTGGGTATACTGTCTTTACACCATGGTACCCCAGCACATGTCCCATCTTCCACTGTATGGGGACTACCGTCACCATCAACCATACAGGTAAATAATAACACTATCCAGCCCAGTTATGCATGTGCTGAGTGCAACTTATTTGTAACAGAATGTACACACTGACAAGGTAGTTAGCACTGATAAGCCCAGGTCTCTCAGATGTGTGTATGACTGTTATGTGTTTGTCAATGTGTATATGACAGTATGTCACATTATGTATTGTCCATAAATAACCTGTACATCCCCCATTACCATACTGCACAGGCCTGGGGATGTTCTTCACGTAACATGTAACCTGGAACACCCCTCATCCTAAAAGCTGTGTGATGTGTGCAATTAAGGCCACACACATCAGTAGCACTACATACCTAGGAAGGGGTTCTAGTCCCAGTGTTGCCAAGTAAGAGTGTGTATGTGAAGGAATCTACTTCTGTGTACAGAATATACATGTCCCAGGAGGTTATCTATCTGAGAACTGCCTGTGGAAATACATTCCGTCACAACTAGTGGTAGATGTGTAAATGCCCTTTCCCCCACTGTTTAGGTGTACAGCGATACTGGGGTTGGTATATATAGCTGGGTATGGCGCTTGTGGACACAGCCACCATCATTGCAGTTACTGTTGAGTGTATCCCCCCACTTAGCTGGCCATAATACTGTACAGTTCATGTTAACAGGTTAAGTAGTTGTCTATCACACTATCTGCAGTTCTACTGCACCTGTCACCCTCCAATGGGTAGGGCTGTGCCACCCACACCAGCACAACTATATTTACTGAGTTGAGGATTGCACTACATTGGGGAAGGGGACATATACCCTGCCAGTTCCATCGTCAATGACATTAAACTAGCAGACTGCTTATTTGCCAATGTGTTTTTGTGCCTATTCTGTCTTGGTGGAATTACATAGGCTAAAATGAGTTCCTTGCACAGGTACATGCATCCATGTGTACAGTATTCTCTGTGTATTGCATCAACACCAAAGCCTCTGTGTGTGTTATACACAAACATGTGTTGTGTACCACCCATTACACTTACCATTGTCCACTGTAGAAGGGCTGCTGGCATCAGCCATCATGCACCCACCTCTATACACCACTCCCAGACCTATTGGCCATGTGGAACATGCAGTAACTGTTATAAAGACCTGTGACATGTTTATCTGTACCCACGATATGGCACAGACGAGGTACCACCACAGTGTCATACCCCTTGTAAGATACAACAGCAGACCATCATCCTGCTGACATGGACATCTACAACACAAACAGAATACAGTATGGAGACCACAATCACTCAGTGTTAATAACAGCTATAATGCATCATGGCTGGACAGCTACACTTCCTGACATGTAAGCATTAAACTTTAGTGCTAACAACACGTTACACAGTATTTCATTTTTACACTATAGTACAGTCACCCTGTGCATTGGAACCATATTAGCCTGTCCCTCCATTGATGTTATGCATGACAGGGATGTGGCACAGGTAACATCATATGCACAGGGTGTGTTGTTGGTTTACCAGAGACCTAGGCTGACCCATACATTTGACACCATGTGTGTGAGTGAGAGGCTTTAATTATTAATTTGGCCATTGTGATGTTGTGTGTGTAGGTATTGGGTTGCCCTAGGTGTGTTGGTATTTTGTGTCTGTGTGTGTGTGTGTGTGTGTGTGTGTGTGTGTGTATGCATGCACACAGTTCTGCCATGTGGCTGCCCTATACAGGGGTCTGTTGGACAGCTGCAGACTGTACCTGGCAGTGTGTGCAGTTCACCGTCTCTGGCCACTGACACGAGAACTGTGCCTGCCAGGGGTTCCATGGGCACCACCAGGTACAAGCCACAATATGGTACTCTCCCCTGATGATGTTATATGTCCACTGGATCTGGGTCCCTCTTGGGACTGGCCAGGGCTACATGCACGTGGCCTGCTATGGTGTGGTGTGGACAGCAGCCCCCCTGCAGTGCTGGGGCTGGTACTGCCACTACGGGAGTGGCTTTGTGTTCTGGCACATCCAATTTGACCTCCAGCTGTTGGTGTTGCTGGCATACATCCACATGGCTTCTGCACCACTCCCACCATATGCTTGAGCACAGACATTCCACAGTCAAGGATTCCCACCATCTCACACAACCGTCTAGCCATGACCTCTACAAAATAACGGAGGGCACCTGCAAGATCACAGATGTCAGTAACAGCTGAATTTGTAGCCCTCTGCAGTCTCAGAGCCTCACTGGTGTACCATTCCATATGTGCCTGCACCTCCATGATGGCCAGAAACATGTGTCTGGTGGTACCAAATGTGGCACTTCTGCCAGGGGCATGATGACCTGCAGTGCTCCTATGAGCACCCCTGTACATCTGCCTATGTGGTACCCCGCCGGACATCTGGCTATGGCTGCTGTGTCCAGACACACGTGCCATAGATACCACACTGTCCTGTCCCATGCCATCAACCACCAACTGTCCCCCAGCTATGGCCACTGGTGATAGGGTATGTATAGGCAATGTGACTGTATGTGGGGATGGGTTGGATAACAGTGGGATGTTGTGTGGGGATGGGGTGGATAATAGTGGGATGTCAAACGATGGCGCAGCTACAGCCTCTGACAACCCCGCCTGTACCTCAACACATCTATCATCATTTTCAGTGTCTGTATGGACACCAACATGAGATTGCCTGCAGGAAGGACCCTGACCCACCTTGCCACCTGTGAGGGGAAAACAAGAAACACACTTTAAGACCTGTACATCATTGCTTAACAGTACACACACAGGCACACACACACACACACACACACACACACACACACACACACACACACACACACACACACACACACACACACACACACACACACACACACACACACACACACTCACACATATGAACACACACATAGCCTGACATTCCACCATACTACTTATCTGTCCCAGAGTTTACAGAATGTCTCTAGTTTTTTTCTCTTATTTTTCTCCATCCTGCATCAGTCTTGGATAATTACAGTCAATAATACCAATCATTAACGTATCATTCTTCTAATTGCCCAGAAAAGTGATCACACAACATGACCTGTTACTCCATTTACTCTTTAACTTGATTGGAGTCATTTTTTCAGAGACTCTCTGATGTCATCACGTGTTCACCCTGGTCTTATCCAGACATCTTGATCATGGCCCCCATATGTTATAGGGTAATACAGCCAGTCAATAATGTAATGCACTGGAGTTTTATACATAACTATTGTTCAGTAGATGCAAGATATGTTGCTCTATTAACTTTTTATGTGGACTAGAGTAATATTTGGAAACACTCTCTGGTGTTGTCTAGTAATTCCGCAATGCATCTTTATAGGTTCATAGGTTGGTACTAGGCTATCAGAACTAGGGCATATACAAGCCTAGCCATAACAATTCCCTGGATATTTCTTCCCACAATATTTACTTCCCTGGACCCCTGTCTAGCAGGGAGACTGATGTGATCCCTGGGGTGAATTTCCTATCTCCCATCCAATTGTCAATATTCCTTTTGAAGAGGGCCAAGGAGGTGCTCTGCTTGACATGTATGGGCAGTCTATTCCAGAGTATGGGAAGTCAATGGGTTAGGAACCTATCCCTCCAACATGTTTCATTCATTGTGATGACAAGGTTTAGATCCCTGGAGCATGTGGCTCTGAGGGATTGGGATTTCTTTAAATGGAGCATGTCCAACAGCTCAGGGTTTGACATGGCCTTGTATGTTAAGCAGAGATCACCTCTGAGTAGACGATATGCCACAGAGTATAGCTGGAGTATTTTTTAGATGGTCAGCATAGGGCATCTGCTTTAGGCCTGTGATTCTTTTATTAAGGTATTTCTGCGGCCTTTCCAGTTGTTGCAGATGTTTTGTGAGGTACATACTAAATGGGACGTTGCACTCTATAATGGATATAATGAGGGATGAGTAGAGTGGGGCAATGACCTAGTTTTTCTGGATGAAAAGCCCTTAGTGATGAGGTGTGCCACATAGAAGGATTTCCTGACTGTTGTGGTGATGTAGTTATTGAAAGTGAGGCCACTGGCAACCTGTGTCCCCAAGTCTCTCATCACACTTTCAGTGTTTAGTGTACTGCAACCTATGTGGTAATTCATGGGTACATATTTTCTACCAAAGGGGATAACTATGCATTTCTTGGCATTAAGCTTGAGTCCATGGCTCTGGCACCAAGCATTTGTTTCTGTAAGGCCCTTTCGTAGAATATCCACATAATTTGCGGATTCAGTAATGGCTACCAGTTTGCAGTCATCTGAGAACTTTGTTAGCTAGAGTCCCTTAGTGTTGGCATGTACTTCAGAGAAGTAGATACCAAACATGAGTGGTCTCAGGACTGAACTCTGATGTACTCCACTTGTCATTTGTCTGGAGTTGGATTTGGATTTGGCTACTTTTACAGTCTGGGTTCTGTCAGTAAGCCAGTTGGCAACCCATTGAGTGATGTAGGGATTTATGTCCAGCTTAGTAAGTGTATCTATGATTCCAGAGTGCTGCATACGTGGGTATTCTTTCACCTTTCTACTGATTGCAATTAAAAAAGTATCCCTGGTGTCTAGTTTTCCCTCCAAATGCATATTTCATGCTGCAGACTTTATTATACTATCAGCTGTCCTGTGATTACATTTCAGAAAAGTATTCCTGGTGTCTAATGTGGTTGTCCATGTCCATGAACTGCACGATTTCTAAGGGAAGTTGAGAGGTATGAACAACCCCACACTCACACATGTGCATACATGATCACACACACACACACACACACACACACACACACACACACACACACACACACACACACACACACGTATTCCACATACATCAACCCCCCTCCACTCCACCAGATAGCATTTACAGACAAATTAACCCCCGCACACGCGCGCACACACACACACACACACACAGGTGAGGTTGCACAAATATATTACACACAGACCTCTCATTATCCATCTGTCAACATGCATGACATATGGCACTCAACAGCATGCAGTGCAGCTATAGTCGATCACTGTTACCAACGTTATACATCTCTATGGTGCATGGGTTGTGTTAGTAGGTGATTCCTTTTCCCCTGGAACACACTGCACCCATGTACACAGTATTGCTGTGCACCTGTTCAGCACCCTGACGTACTGTGCACCATACCTCATAGGTGTACACATCTTTGCTGAATGTGTATATGTGTGTCATTTATGTTGGCTCTGCTGCTCACAGCCTCTATGTGTTTGTCCAACACATACCTGGGATGATATGTGGAAAGATGTCATTTGTGAATGCCTGATGTCTGATTTACATATCTCATCATCAGTAGTGCATGTATGGCCAATAAAATACAATTACACTGACAACCTTCAAACCTTACCATGGCTATGGGGAGTGTACACAGCCTTATTGATATGGCACCCTCTTCCCTGATATGCCATGGGACCACATTACTATATATGTTAACATTACATGAACCTGATATGTGACATATGACCTGTGCAATCAAATGCAGTATCACACAAATGTGTTAGTTGTGCAGATGCTGATTGAGATGCATACAATTTGTGGCTGCATATGTGTGCACACCCTTATCATGATGGTTTGTTGCACCAACTATGTGTACTACAGCAATCACTATTCCTGGAAGGGGTATACTAGCATGGGCCATCTGCATTTGCCAGTATTTGGTCACTCTGCCCTACAAATGTCCCCCAGCTTTGCATGATTGCAAGGTCAGATCATGTGCACAACCCTTGGAGGTCACATAGTGCCGTCACTATTGCTGTGGAGTCAGGGTTATGTCTGCCACAATTCATGGCCTTGACTGTGTGCAGATACAGCCATTCTTAGTGAGCTTTGGATCTCTACTTCAGTGCACTGTTCTGCTTCTGGATGACACCCCCTCCCCATCCACAGCCTTTTTGCAGATGCTTGACAACTATGGCCTACACATACATGTGTGTCATTTTGCAGTGCCCCAAAGTCTGAACACCATGTGTACCAGCCTAGTCCCTGCTAATGAATGGCAAACATTGTTTGTAAGGTTGTGCAGCACATGTACCTTAATTGATACTCTCTGTAGGTTTCCAACTTGGTCTTAGTACACCAGTACATACTGCAGTGCATGCCTTTGGGGGACATTTGCTGTTATGCATATGCTACCTGTGGAGAGCCCTGGCTGGTGTTTCCTGTGGTACAACTGTCCCATCTGATTATTCTAACCCATGGGCCACACCTATGCAGAAACCAGGCAATTGCCAACACAGGTACTGCACAGCCAGTACTTGCTAGACATTCCTGCAACTCCCCCAGTGTTGTGACATGTTACTAGGCAGCCTGCATGACCAGTTTGCAACACGTGTCATCATCTGTTTTGGATGGCCATCTGTTTATTTTCTATATTAATCCTGTTCCATACATCCTCGCCACATTCATGACTGTCTGCACTGTTTGCCATGGTACATGCAATGGTGAGGTAAGATTACATGTCCAACTCTTGGGTGCTACCTGTTGGGTATAAGATCCATTCCATGGCTTGTAAGATGTGTGCAAGCCATGGGTGCCTCTTTTGCAGGTAAGTGGGCACATTTGATGGCCAAATGTCTTGGACAGCAGACCATTTCTTGGTGTGACATTGAGGGCCTGTACTTGCTGGAAGGTCCATACTCATGAAGAGTGCATGCTGTCAATACCTCAAAAGCTGCTTCTGCAAAATGTTATCTATAGTGTATGCACACATATGCATTGTTTGTGAAGGTATGTATTCCCCATATTTGCTGTCCTAACATAGGATTCCATATTACCCATTCATTGTTCATGTTAGGACCACATTACAGGTTGTAAGGGTTGTGGAATGCAGTATTGTTATATGCCTTAGTGCAAATCTGTAGCAGTTGCCATTGTAATAGTGGTACATACACTGTTGTAGCACTGAATAAGGGTAATGTTTCAGACATGTCTCTACTGTAGGCCATTTGTCCCACCATTATGTTCATCTCTGTGCACACACCTTGCAATGACAGGTTGTTAGTTATATTGCCGAACTCTTACATACCCTTCACATACGCCACCATGGTGACCACTGTGATGCAGTGCAGTTAACAGCAACAATAAGTGAACATGTACAGCATGCATTATGGGTAGGTGTGGTAAATGTGTGCATGGAATATACCATGGTCATAACATGACCTGTGTATTGGCAAACCTGAACACACACCGTACTCATCAGCTACAGGCGGCTGCCTCGGAGGTATACCAGAGGGACCTACATAGTTGTGTGAGATATGTGATGTCAGTAGCCACACCTGTGGCATTGGTACAGGGTGGGAGTAGCATTACAGTACATCAACAGTACAAACCCACAAAACTACAGATTATGTACATATGTTTATTACTACAACGCAACAGGAGACTATATATATTTCATCTCACATATGCATGATTAAATTCTACAGATGCAGATGGATACACAACAGTGGACTATGGCTGTGCCTTTACCTGCACGCTTCTCAGCCATTGTGTGGGTAGCACCCACCTCCACTATGCTCTTCACCGGGTCTTGTGTTTGCAGGCAGGCAGGTGCCCTGAGGCTGGTGAGGAGCTCCTCAACATATGTCGGGGGGTCTGGGTGGCATGAACCACCCCTGTGGGCAAGCTAGTCCCCCATAACTGCAACAGCATGCTGACAGGCATGGTGGAGTAGATTTGTGCACCGATGTCAGACCTGCTCATAATTGAGCTTATGCAGGCCAACATCATTTACCCTGTGGACAAGATCATTCCACAGGGTGGTCCTCTCCTGCATATCATGGGCTGTATGTCCAAACATGGTGTGGTAGTGCTGCACCAGGTATGTGATGATGACGTTGTTCTCCTGGGGTGTGTAAATAGGAAGTCTCTCCTGAGAAAATTGTGCCTGAAAGACATAAAGAGGGAAACAGATCTGAGGACCTCATGCTGCAAGGATATAATAGCTATTACTACACATCTCTGTCTCCCCTCCACCATATCTACAACAACAATCTGATCACACAACTCAACGGGTATGTCTACAGCAGACCTACTGTTGGGACATATATTGTATTGTACAATAATTTGTGCAATGTGTTTGGAGTCATGTTCTATGTTGAAACACTATCATTGGTGGCCTGTTATGAACAATGTCACCTGAATGCCATTGTAAGGGCCACTATGGTTCCATATATGCATGTGTTCTGTTTGCAATGTCACTATTGGCACATTTGTTGTCTTTTGTTAATGGGGATATCTATGCATGCTGTTAGACATAATCATGGAATGTGTGAAGTATTACTACGTACATATGTTCTATAATAGTGACACAATAGCATGTTTGGGAAGACAGTTGCCAGCAGAACCACCTCTCCCACCTCATCTGGCCTTGTTACCAGGCCACATCAGATCTAGGACCCTCCCTGGGATCTCATCATCTACTGGTACTGCACTACTTTCAGGTGGAACCACCGCATGGGATTGTGTTCACCCCTCCCCTGGGAGCACACACAGACAGGATCCTGTCAACTGAAGTCAGGTCCAGGGTCTGGTGCATAGGGAGCTCAACAGACATTTGGGGGATGTGTTAACTACCATTAGGCCCTCAGAACACAATCACAGGGTCCGCATGCTCCTCCTGCTCATCCGCAAGCCCAGGCACCTTCAGGGCCATGAAGATGCTGTCGTGACTCCCCATGGGTGGGGATCTTGGTCCCATTGTTTCCATATGGGCTTCCACATTTCAAACAACACTCCCCATCCAAGGTGATTTCCCACCACATGTATCATATACTGTCCCTGTATGCTGTCTTGTCTGTCTTCCAACCCAACCTACCTCCCCAAATATACCTATTATCCTTCCACAAAATATCAATAACACCTTTACAAACATGGGCAATGTGTTCCCAGTATGGAGTTCACGCCAGAAATAACTGTTTATTTTGCACCCACATACTGCTGTGTATATATATGTGTGTGTGTATTGATATGTGTGATGTTCTCTCACACATATCATGCAGCACTGTCACTCAGCACCCACAAACACATATATATATCTATATATATATATATATATATATATATATATATATATATATATATATATATATATAGATGTGTAGATATATATTTTGAGTTGTGTGTGTGTGTGTGTGTGTGTGTGTGTGTGTGTGTGTGTGTGTATATATATATATATATATATGTGTGTGTGTGTGTGTGTGTGTGTGTGTGTGTGTGTGTGTGTGTGTGTGTGTGTGCATGTATATCTGTAGACATACATATAGATATATATATATGTACATACACACACACACACACACACACACACACACACACACACACACACACACACACACACACACTGCAAGATATATATATATATATATATATATATATATATATATATATATATATATATATATATATATATATATATATATATATATATATATATATAGATAGAGATATTTGGGGTGCATTCAAACATCAGGCTCACACTCTCTAACACTCTTTCCTTTACAGCTGCAATGTTCTGATTTGCTACAACACAGACATATGTCACATGTGGACACAGCCTATCATTAGGGGGGTATATGTATGGACAGATTGCAGGTAAGCCTATTACATACCTATGGCATTTGTGCATGCTACATTACATGTTAACATGACTGCCTATAAGTGGTGGCCTCTGAAACACATGTGTCTATCATAACAGCATTACTTCC
>NC_056732.1:883442805-883472805 GCF_019279795.1 Protopterus annectens
ATGCAGGTGGAACTGGGACATATTTTGACAATTGCCCTCATAAACATTTGGTGAGTTGCTACAGTGACAGGTTTGTTTTCATATACATTTTCTTAATATTTACAGGTCTGACAGTCAGTTATATGTCATTAAAAGCTGCCTAAATGTCAGAGATCAACACACTGATTTGCCTGGGGTACAGGGTAACAGGCAGTGGATATGGGACAATTAGCTGGACATTCCAAACAAATCTGTACAGTTGAGGGGTATGATTCTGCATACTGCTTACTATCACTCCCAGGATTGGAACCATGGCTGTGTCTGCTAAAAGTACAACAGTGTACATCACAGTTGAGTGTGCTATTTAGGTTTTACTGTGTATCCCTTCACTGTTTTCTGTCTATAAGTCTCCCGTGGTTTTACAGTCTGACCTTGTAATTACAATAGTCTTATACAGGGATTCCTAGACAGTTTTATTATGTAGCACAGCGTGGATGACAGTGATGAGTAATACAATATTATTCAGAGAAACTGCAATAACAATGCCATACAATACCAGACTAAGCAGTACCAGTCCAAGATTTCTATCTTTTATTTTCAGGCACAATTTTCTTATCTGACAGACCTGTGGAGGGAATGTTTGTTAACACTACCTGAATGTTGCTACACATAATACCAGATTCCACATTATTATTATGCGTATATGTCTCACTCTGTTACTACACACACTCTGGTCATGGCTTCACAACATTGGGGTAGAGATGGGACATACTTTGCATATTACTCTCATAACATGTTGGTGAGTTGCTAGAGTGACAGGTTTGTTCTTATAGATATATTTCTGATGGTTATGATGTCTGACAATCAATTGTGAGTCATTATTTTCTGCCTAAACTTCTGGGATCATCCCACTGATTTGCCAGGGGGACAGGGTGACAGGCAGGAAATTTAAGCAAATTATATAAACTTTCTGACAATATTTGAACAATTGAGGGGTATTATTCTGCAAACAACTTGCTACTACTTCTAGGATTTGAACCATGGCTGTGTGTCCTAAAGATACAACAGTTTACATCTCAGTTAAGTGTGCTATTTGGATTTTGCTGTGCATCTTTACATTGTTTTCTGTCTAAGTCTCCCTCAGTTGTATAATATGAACTTGTGATTACAAAAGTCATATCCAGACATTACTACACATTTTATTTATGTAGCACAGTGTAGGTAACAGTGTTTAATACAACAATACTATTAAGATAATGCAAAAATACATTACAATATGATACCAGAGTAAACACAAGCAGTCCAGGAGTTAGACCTTTATTGCTAGGCTGTTACCCTTTTATTTGCATGCAACCTATATGAGACTCTTCCTGCCATATTGTCTGGTTTATTCAG
Organism: Protopterus annectens; assembly: GCF_019279795.1. Taxonomy (NCBI): domain Eukaryota; kingdom Metazoa; phylum Chordata; order Ceratodontiformes; family Protopteridae; genus Protopterus; species Protopterus annectens. The sequence goes on from NC_056732.1 coordinate 883,444,180, forward strand.
TACATCCCATACACAATACAGGTTTTATACTGGCAATTAACTTTCTACTATTTTTTAGATTTATTTCTTAAGACAGTACATGCAAGATTATTACTAACCTGCCTCGTGATGCAGCCTTTGCAGCCTACACACATGGGCTTCTTGATTCACAGCCCACTCCGCTGCTGCTGTCAGAGACATAAGAGGAATATTTAGCCATGCCTATCCATAATATACATGAGCTGCTAATTATTAAACAGTTAGTAGAATTAGTACTTACACACTGCTGGGACATCACCCTGTCTAACTTCTTTGATCCACTGATCCAAGAGCTCCCTCTTTCTCCATTTCAGGTCTGCATGGTGATGCCTGACCTGCTCACCGGTTTGAGGGATGCCAGTGGCACTGGTGAGGTCATGGATGAGACAGTCCCAGGCTTCCGCTTTATATTGGGAACCCTGGTACTGGCCTTGCAGCAGCGTCTCTTCATGGTCTTTTGCCTGGTGTCCTGCTATGACCTTGGACTCCTGGATGCCCCAGCACTGCGCTCGGAATCCAGATCCTTCCATAACACCAGCCATTGGGCCTACAGGAGGAAGCTGCAAACAGTCATGAGATATATTCCCACCTGTGGGGTTTAAATAGGGATAATTTCCTGCACTTTGTAGTGATTGGATGGTTTTGAAAATGCTAAGCTATGGGCAAACCTGTTAGCTAAGGTTGGCATTGCTTAATGGGGCATACCAATGGGCAAATCGATTTAGCTGGGCTGTCCATTGCTTACACCTGGTAAGCAGAGGTGTGTAATGCTTAGCATTGCTTATTTTTAAATGTGCACACTATTTGCTGTTTGGCATTGATTTATCATTCATTACATGTTATATATTTGTTTAGTATCTGTGATTCATGTGTACGTACACTATATGGGGTACTTGTGTTTAATGGGGGATTTCACCACTTTATTACAAAGACATCTCACATCTGGACTTAATGCAGTACTCAACTTCACATATATATGTTATTTAGTAGATTATACAACAAAAACTGTTTATAGATTCCTTTCACATGTAAATTGTGATTTTGCTCTAGTGAGGCTCTGTTTGGGTATACCTCAATTTTATGTACAGCTGAGATGGCTTAGTTTTTAACTGCTGTGACTATAGTGTACAGTGTTCTGGGGTCAAGACCTGCAAGAGCTGTTTATTTTGTTGCTGGGCAGAACAAGGGCTGTTAGATACAGAGCGATTAAGGCACTTTTAAGCAGTTGTAAGCAGGTTTGCGTGGGTTTGCATGATGGTAAGCAATGCTAACTTCCGGTTGAATATTCTTATAGTAAGTTGGCCTCTAAATTGCTTAACCTGTGTAGCCATTGCTTACCCCTACACAAACAGGCTTAAACCCGCTTACTGCTGCTTAAATGTGCTTACTCCCGTTTACTCTCGCACTAATTTAGAAAGAAATGAAACATGGGTCTTGGGAAAGTGGTAGATTTAGACACTTTATACATTTTTTTAACTATTTGCTGTATGGCATGGATTTGTCCTTCATTACACATTATAACTTTGTTTAATATCCCTCATTCATGTGTACATATACTGTATGGGGCACTTGTGTTTATCTGTGGATTTTACCACATTATTAAAATGACACCTCACATCTCCACTTAATGCAGTACTCCACTTCACAAATATATGTTATTTGGTAGGTTATACAGCAAAAAAAATGTTCATAAATTGCTTTCACATGGAAAATGGAATTTACTACAGTGAGGATCAGACCAGGAATGTCTGCTCACAAAGCTAATGCTCTGACCATTACACTATTGCAGTACTGTTCCTGCTGAATGTATCTTGCTATTTACCTTCTTGTGCTATTTAAGCTACAGTATGTGTAGCTAAGCAATGGGCAAACCTGCACAACTATGGTTAAATTTAATCTGTTTGATAAAAACAATTTCTAGTTTTATTTTCTCTAGGAAGGGATGGGTTTCACTTATTGCTGTGGATTTCTGTGTGCATCTGCACATATGACAGACATCCTATGTGTTTCAGTTGCTATGAGCATAGGGTTTTTCTGGGAAGTGAGTCTTTGATCTTTGCACTGGCTGTGGGTATGTTTTCTCCTGCAACATGTCATGTTTGTTCAAATAACAGTCTCACTTTGGGCATTTGAAGAGGTGGCAACCCCCCATACCACTCAACCTCTTAATGCAAAATATCTGGACAAAGCTTGACAAATTGAGGTACAAATAAGGACATATTTTAAATATTGTTCTTATAAACTTAAGAAAGTTGCTAGAGTAACAGCATTTGTTTTAATATAAATTTTCTGATGGATTTAAAGTCTTAAACTCAAATGTATGCCATTATTTACTGACATCAATCCTGAGATCATTCCAGTGATTTGCCAGGACAAAAGATGAACAGGCCAAAAGTATGAGCAAAAAATCTGGACATTCTGCAAAGATCTGTTCAGCTGAGAGGTATGCAACCCCCTATGAGTGTTCTCGCTCATTCTAATTGCCAGACGGTATTTCTTGACTGCAGGTGCATGTATATTGTGAGAGCTCTGCTCTCAGACACATCCCCTGCACATGTCCATGCTCTGTATCCATTTAGGAGCAGAGGCAGCACGCCTTCACAACTATGCATGGCACGCTGCCGTGCTGCTCTTAAACGGTCGTTTCAATGCAGGAATAACCTTACTGAATCCTGGGGAGAGTCTGTCATATTGTCTGTTTTTGGAGAAGGAGTGGTGGTCTTACTAGGGTGGAGTAGTTTATTTAGTGACGACTAAAAAACTTTTGGGTTGTTTTCATATTTGTCTTATAGGTCGGTATAGTATTACCCTGTTTGATATGGAATTTTGCAAGGTTTCTAATATGTCTAAATTGCCGGAAGACATTTTGAGTTTTATTTTTCTACCATTTATTCTAGTTCTTATCCTTTTTATCTTGGGTTTTTTGTTTCTTTTGTAAGTCATGGTGCAGGGCTGGACTTTACTCTTTTACTATGTACTGGTTAATTTAAGGTCTCTATAAATAAGTTATTAAAGTGTTTTGCAGCAGTATGTAGTAGCATTGTTCTAAGTACATTCCATTTATGTTGTTTTAGTGTTTCATTGAAAATATATTTACTGAAACTAGTTGTATTTTGTATTTGATTATAAGTACGATGTATATTTAGGCTATGGTGAGTTCTAATGGCATATGTTGGTATGTGGTCACTTATGCTATCTGACAGAAGGCATAAGCCTATTTTTGTCAATTTGTCTGGTTTATTTGTAACAATCCAGTCTAATATTGAGTGTCTCAGAAAAACAACAGGAGTCAGCACAGGATCCAAAAGCAGCTTTATTTTCTGTCTCTCACTCTAGCGCCTCGGCCACAGTAAGCCTTCAAGGAGTAAACTAACAATACTAAAGCACACTTTATATAGTCACAAAAATCATTCAATTACATCATTAAACAATTAATCAATAAAATTGATATGCACCTACAAGCTAAATAACATTCTTCCAATTACATTCTGTATTCAAGCCTCTAGGTACTAAAGTGTCATATTTTAAAATAAAAGTAGTTTCCTTCTTTAAAAGTAATCTACCCACAACTAATTCATCAGGTTCCATTTTAGCTACCTGTTGTAAAACGGTGCCCTTTAAACTCTCACTACTGCCATTGTGAAATTCACAAAAATGTAAGGCTAAAGGGCTCTCCATTTTTTTATTTCTTATGTCCCTCAAATGTTCTAAAAGTCTAACCTTAAACATTCTTTTCGTTTGACCGATGTAAAATTTATTGCAACCACATCTGAGGGCATAGATTACCCTATTAGTTCTACAGTTATATGAGCTCTCCAAATCAAAATTTTTGTTATTAATTTTGAAAAAAGTTCTATGTATATATGAACAAGCTTGACATTTTCCACATGGAAAAGTACCCAAAATAGTTAACTGAATGGGTATTTTCACAATCAATTTAGAAAACCTAGTCCATACAACAAAATCTTTAATGCTTTTACCTTTTGTATAAGAAAAAATTAATTTTTTTGTCTTTAAATTCTTTAATTCATCAAAGTTGTCTAAAAATTCCCAAAAATGTAATATATTTGATTTGATCATATTACTACAAATATTATACTTAGATACTATAAATAAATTATCTACACAATTAATAGTTTTATTAGATATAAAAATATCTCTGCTTTTTTGTTTATTAGATCTATCAAATCTAAGTTTAATAATTCTATCAATATCACTTTCAACTAACTTTTTATCATAATTTCTTCTCAAAAACATCTTTTTAGTTTTATGAACCTCTTTAAAAAATATCTCATCAGTGTTACATAAACGTGAAATTCTTAAGAATTCTCCATATGGTAAAGCATTAATAACATTAAAGGGATGGCAACTGTCAGCTTTCAAAAAATCATTTGGCTCTCCAAATTTTCTATGTAAGCTGGTTAAGATGGGTTGACCATCAATACCTTGTACATTCACATCTAAAAAGTTACCTGTGTTCCCACACTGTAAACCATCAAAACAAATGTTAAATCTATTTCGTTGAATGTCTTGGACAAAATTTTGTACATAATTCTTACCTCCTTCACATAAAAATATTAAGTCATCAATAAATCTATAATACAATTTAACATATTTTTGTACAAATTCATTATTATAGATACATTCCCTTTCTACAAGGCCCATGAAAATATTTGCATACATAGGTGCAAAGGGAGCACCCATTGCTGTTCCCTGCTTCTGTTTAAAAATCAAATTGTCAAAACAAAAGTAATTATTTTCTAAACAAAATTGTGTCAAATCAAGCACATAGTGAGTTAATGGCTTATCTCCCATAGTCTTATACAATAATATTGAGTGTCTCCCTGAAGTTTTATTGATGCTAGTGGGTGTGGATATTTATTATTTTATGTTGTACAAGTTTATGGATTCAGTGGGGTAGTGGAATTTATGTGTCAACAGTCTATATTTAAGTCTCCAAGTATTATAGTTTCATGGCTAATTTGTTTGCATATCTAATACAGGATGTTTTTAGCAGTATCAATGTCATTCCCTAGTGGTATATAAATTGCTATTACAGATATACTTTTCTTGTTGTTGATTTTTAGGAGTGTTATTAGAAGTTCAGCATTTTTAAAGTTGGGTATTTCCTTTAGGATTAAACTGATGGTTAGGGTGTTTTTTTGAATGACTGCAACACCATCTGCATGCTTGTTTTGTCCGTCATGCCTGAGTATATATTGCATCCCGGGGGTGGGAGGGTATCTCATTGCCCTTTATTTCTCTTTTTAACCAGGTTTCAGTAAGTATGACTACATCAGACATATATGTGGCATGGTATGCATGTATGTCATGGATTTTATTGCACATACTTCTTAGGTTCATATTTAGTGAGTTGAGTTTGGGTTATGTTTTTTGGCTGAGTGCTATTAGGGGACGTGTTTATCTTGGGGTTGGAAGTGATAGTATTATGAACAGATGGGCCTGAGTTGAGGTAAATAAATCTACTCATTTTTTGAACTGATATTTTACAGAGGGAAGAATGTGGTCATTTATGCTTTGGTTGTGGTTTGGTATTTCATCATAAATTTGGATACTTTGTTTTCAGATATTTATAGATAAAGAAATCTAACATGGTTTATTTGTAGAGATAGGGTGTTATGGAGAAACAGAGACTGGGTAGTTATTGATATTCTTTGTGAGAAATGGTTGAAGTCCTAAGAAATTGAAGGAGGTGGTTTCGATAATTTGTGTTGAAGGCTAGTAGACTAAAGAGAAATAGCAAAATAAGCTGAGTTAGGGGCATCTTATTTAACCTGGGTTTTATCATTGTTGTACATTAGGATTAGGAAATGTTAGAATGGGTACAGGTTGTAGAGATGTAATATGATAGTTACAGGGGGTAAGGAGTAGGACAGTTTGAGGGAGAGTCCCGGCTGGTAAATTTGAGTGGGTTTTACAATTGGGAGTAATTATACTGATTATTTTTTCTTCTAGAGGGAACTGATGAGGAATATGTAGTTGGTTCTATGGAAGTATAAATGTAGAGCAAGCCAGGGTGGGTGGGAAATGGGAGTGTGGTAGGGGACCATAGTGTGCCCAAGCAGTAGTGAAGGTGACTGAAGCTGGCTGAAAACTTGGCAAAGAGACAGTGGAAAAACAATCAATGATGGAACTTAAACAACAACAAATCTGCTGAGAGAGAAAAGTAAAAGGAACAATGCAGTTTAAAAGGCTTCTGTACTAGTAGATGAAGTTTTAAGTTATAGTTAGTGATATATGAAATAATGATGCAGGGAGGGGGAGCACTGAGAATGATTCAAGAAGTGGTTCATAGACTCAGATAGGCTCATATGTAAATAATAGGCTAGCTGCCTAGCTACCCTTTCAGGCCATTTAAACCTAGACAATTTCTCTTCAATGTAAGAGTGAAACCCTGCACCTTTTGTCCAGGAACTAAACATTTTAATCATTATGCCAGCCTTTAAATACATGCAGTATTAGGGAGCATTTATATAATATAAGAATTAGATCTGTTAAGAATGCACTCTCGAAACCTGTACTTGATGCTTCAACCGAACATCAGTTTAAATTTTTAGTTATTCAGGTTTATCATCCTACTATTTGTAGAGGTGATACATGGAATAAAACTGAACAGAATGAGGCCAAGTGGATCATCAGACTTAGAGCTGATTGTCCACCCGGCCTAAATGATAGGGTACCTATTAAACCTATCTTGAAAGGGAAGAGACTTAGCAGGCCTATATAATAAACCAATGTATTAGTAGTTTTTTAACATTTGTAATATGGGTGAATTTTAAATTTTAATTCATATAATTGTATTTATAAGTTGTGAGACTTTATATTAGAAATATATGGTGTATATTCATGTGCATTAATTGAAAATACAAAGTTTTTAAGAGGATGTGATGTCATGATTAAAGCCTATAAGTACTGGTATTTTATTTGAATTTTAACGGCCTGAGGAAGCCTTCTAGGTGAAAGCGCTTGCCATTGATCATCATGATGCTACTCAGTTGTGAAGTTTTTGTTCTGTTTTAATAAATACCTGTTTGGATTTTATTGTGCTATCTGAGGATTATTTCGGATGTTTGGACTAAACACCTTGGTCTTATAACTGAATTGCATCCATTTTCAGCCTACACATCTCCTTTGTTTTTACATATTCCTGGTTATTGGAGGTATACGACCTGTACAGCTATTTTGTTCCTTATTTATAACTTTAAGCCTATAGCAACCTTGCTGCCCCTTGCCAAAATATTTGAAAAATGTATTCAAAAACAATTGCTAGACTATTTCCTGCAGGAATAACTCCTATTGCCTACACAACACATCTTCCACTCTTCCCGTAGTACTATCACTGTCCTTCTAACCTATATACATACAGTCAATAAAGCTTGAGATAACTGCAAACTAATCTCATCCTTATTTCTAGATTTGTCTAATGCCGTCAACACAGTTTGTCAAAGCAGACTTGTACTTCAAATGTCCTCACTAGGTCTCTTTCACCCCACACTTCTGTGGTTCAAACTCTACCTGCCCAGTAAGCACCAGTCAGTAAAATGCCACTCAATCCTCTCTCCTTGCCTCCCAGATCACTACCAGTATATCACAAGGTGCTACCCTTGCCCCCTCCTCTTTAACATGTTCGCCAAGATTCTGTATACATCCACACAACAGGTGACTCTAATGCAATATGTGGATGATTCCACTGTCATCTGCACATCTGATAACATGGTACAACTAAAAGAATTACTCAGGAAGCATTAACAACCACTGAAACCAGTCATTGTAACTCCCAACTCAGGATAAACCCAGAAAAGACTAAACTACTACTTTTTTCCCTCAAATTTTTCTCATAAAAAAAGAAAATGTAAAGTCCTCTCTCTTGATAAGACAACCACTGAAGTCAATTCTAATAGCAGATTGTTAGGGATGATAGTAGCTGAAAATCTTACATTCAGACTGCATATACAGAATTTTATAATAAAACCTCATTAAAAATTAGGGATGCTTTACAGAGCCAAAAACATTCTCACTGACACAACTAAAACTATACTTGACACTACTAACCTCCTCTCCACACTTCGTTATGGTGCCCCCATCCTTACTAACCTCCAGGCTTCACAAAAAATTAAGACTTGAATGATGCCATAACAACATTGCTAAATTTGCAGCAAATACCCCTTTCAGGACTCACCATTGTATAGCACTAGAAAGCCTAAATTGGTTAGAACTGCCTCATCAACTAATATATATATATATATATATATATATATATATATATATATATATATATACACACAGTTTCTTACCACCTATAAAATTATCCCGCATCCATCTGCCTGTCCAGCACTAAAAAATATTATACACAACACAGCTATGTTCCCAGTCAGTCATTGTGATCCAGTGACCAAAAACTCCTGCCTGTCCACAAACCTATCAGATCTGCTGGGCATTGTATGTACTTGTACAAGATTGTTGAGGGCTGGAACTCCTTTCCTGTATTCATCAGGTCTACACCCTCCCTCCCATCTTTCAAAAACACTCTGAAAGACTTCCTATCTAAAATCTGGCTCTGTTCTTGCTCAAAACTAGGACACAATATATCCCTAAATGTGAGCCAGTATCATTTCATTCCTTATAATTCTTTATTCACCCTTCTTCACTTATTTCCTTACTATCAAACTCTCTTCCCTGACATCTCTAAATATAGCATAAGCCTGTATTTCCCCCACTTCATATGGCAATTCCTGTTTGTATTAGACTACCTTACTTTTAATTTCTATAGAAATGGTCTAAAATGTATCTAAATATTAAATGATTATCATATAACGTGTAGCAATTCTTAACCATTGTTATTATATTATGACTAATTTGTTATGATTATTTAAACTACAGATGTTTTTGTTTTATTTTTGAAGACAGTAAAATGATTGTTCTTAAAATGTTTTGTAATAATTTGGAGGTTTTTTCTCAGGGATTCTGCTGAAACTGGGTTTCTACCCAGTCAGACTTTCAAATGTAGTGTAATCAAATGTCAATAAAAAAATAATAAATTAATTAATTAATTAAACTGGTCAACATTTTTTTTATTCTCAATTTTAATTTAAATTCCTTCCTAATATAGAAATATCTCATAATTCCGTTAACAAATGTAGATAATTAAGTGCATTTATGTGCTCTTTTTAAAATACTATGTTTAATATCATATCACCTCTTATCAGATTTTCATTCAGGTTCCACTGAATTCCAGCAGACTCATGGCAGTAATATAGTACTGATTATTGATTATCAATATTATATTCCTTTCATAGTTCAGAAAAATACTAACTTTCTGATAGCTTAATTCACTTGTCTTATTATAAATGTCAGATTATTAGCCCGACTGTGATCTTAAAGAAGTACCAGGCAAAACTGTTATCAGTCCTTAGTAAGAGTTCAAAAGCTACCAGCCAAGGTTCCCTCTTATTATCTTAACTTGTTCTATTATTTTTTTAACTGAGCTTTTTAAATATTTGACATGAGTACCAATTATAGTCTGATTCAAAGCATGTCAATTCAGATCTAAATATTTGGAGTAAACATAAACGTAATCTGCTTTCTAAGTGTGTCTGTTAGTGCATATGCTCCACAAGTTGGTTGTGCAATGGATGAGAAAGAAAAAAATTTGGACTGAGTTGAATGAAGTGGTGATGACTGTACCCAAGGGTGAGAGAGTGGTGATTGCAGCAGATTTCAATGGGCATGTTGGTGAAGGGAACAGAGGGGATGAGGAAGTGATGGGTAGGTATGGTGTTAAGGAGAATGCAGAAGGTCAGATGGTAGTGAATTTTGTGAAAAGGATGGACATAGCTGCGGTGAATACATATTTAACAAGAGGGAGGAGCATAGGGTGACATACAAGAGTGGAGGAAGATGCACACATGTGGATTATATCCTGTGCAGGAGGGCCAGTTTGTAGGAGACTGGAGACTGTAAAGTGATGACAGGGGAAAGTGTAGTTAGGCAGCATAGAATGGTGGTCTGTAGGATGATGTTGGTGATCAAGAAGAGGAGGAGGAGTATGAGGGCAGCACCAAGGATCAAATGATGGAAATTGAAAAAGGGTGATTGTGAGGTGCAGTTCAGGGAAGAGTTAAGACAGGCACTGGGTGCAGTAAAGAATTGCAGAATAGCTGGGTAACTACAGCAGAGCTAGTAAGGAAGACAGCTAGAAAGGTGATTAGTGTGCCATCTAGACAGAGGAAGGACAACAAGGAGACCTGGTGGTGGAATGAGGAAGTACAGGAGAGTATACAGAGAAAGAGATTGGTGAAGAAGAATTGGGATTGCCAGAGAGATGAAGAAAGTAGACAGAAGTATAAGAAGATGAGGTGCATGGCAAAGAGAGAGGTGGCAAAGGCTAAGGATAAGGCGTATGGAGAGCTGTATGAGAGGTTGGACACTAAGGAGGGAGAAAAGGACCTGTACTGATTGGCTAGACAGAGGGACCAAGCTAGGAAAGATGTGCAGCAGGTAAGGGTGGTAAAGGGTAATGAGGAAAACATACTCACAAGCAAGAAGAGTGTGTTGAGCAGATGGAAAGATTACTTTGAGGGGTTGATGAATGAAGAGAATGAGAGAGAGAGAAGGTTGGATGGAGTGGTGATAGTGAATCAGAAAATGCAATGGATTATCAAGGAGGAAGTTAGGATAGCTATAAAGAGGCTGAAGAATGGAAAGGCTGTTGGTCCAGATGAAATACCCATGGAAGCATGGAGGTGTTTAGGTGAAATGGCAGTGGAGTTTTTACCAGATTGTTTAATTAAATCTTGAAAAGTGAGAGGATGCCTGAGGAGTGGAAGTGTTTTGGTACTGATTTTTAAGAATAAGGGTGATATGCAGAGCTGTAGTAACTACAGAGTGATAAAACTGATCAGTCACAGTGTGAAGTTATGGGAAAGGTAGTGGAAGCTAGTTTAAGACGGGAAGTGATGATTAGTAATCAGCAGTATGGTTTCATGCCAGGAAAGAACACTACAGATACAATGTTTGCTCTGAGAGTTTTGATGGAGAAGTACAGAGAAGGTCAGAAGGAGTTGCATTGTGTCTTTGTGGACATAGAGAAAGCATATGACAGGGTGCCTAGAGAGGAGTTGTGGTATTGTATGAGGAAGTCAAGAGTGGCAGAGAAGTATGTAAGAGTAGTACATGATATGTAGAAGGGAAGTCTGACAACGGTGAGGTCTGTGGTGGGAGTGACAGATGCGTTTAAGGTGGAGGTGGGATTACATCAAAGATCAGCTCTTAGCCCTTTCTTATTTGCAATGATGATGAACAGGTTGACAGATGAGATCAGACAGGAATCCCTGTGGACTATAATGTTTGCAGATGACATTGTGATCTATAGTGAGAGTTGGGAACAGGTGGAGGAGACCCTGGAGAAATGCAGATATGCTCTAGAGAGAAGAGGAATGAAGTTCAGCAGGACTGAGACAGAATATATGTGTGTGAATGAGAGGGAAGATAGAGGAATGGTGAGTATGCAGTGAGTAGAGTTAGAGAAGGTGGATGAGTTTAAATACGTGGGATCAACAGTTCAGTGTAATGGCGAGTGTGGAAGAGAGGTGAAGAAGAGAGTACAGGCAGGGTGGAGTGGGTGGAGAAAAGTGTCAGGAGTGATTTGTGACAGACAAGTACCAGTAAGAGTGAAAGGGGAAGGTCTACAAGAGGGTAGTGAGACCAGCTATGTTATATTGGTTGGAGACAGTGGCATTGACAAAAAGGCAGGAGTCAGAGCTGGATGTGGCAGAGTTAAAGATGTTAAGATTTGCACTTGGTGTGATGAGGTTGGACAGGATTAGGAATAAGTATATTAGAGGGTCAGCTCAGGTTGTTGAACGGTTTAGAGACAAAACCAGAGAGGCAAGATTACATTGGTTTGGACATATGCTGAGGAGGGATGCTGAGTATATTGGGGAAAAAGGTGCTAAGGATGAAGCTACCAGGTAACAGGAAAAGAGGAAGGCCTAAGATAAGGTTTCTGGATGTGGTGAGAGAGGACATGCAGGTGGTTGGTGTGACAGAGCAAGATGCAGAGGACAGGAAGAAATGGAAACAGATGATCCACTGTGGCGACCACTAACGGGAACAGACAAAAGAAGATGATGATGAGTATAGCTGCAATACTAAAATTCATATATTATATTATTACTTGTTCAATAATAAATCATCTTATATCTGGCTGATGTATTAATGTCACCATTACGAAGAGTAGTGAGTGATGCAGATTTGTCTTATTTTCATTTTCGTTGTACCTTATACAGTTGTCAAGATATCTACATGTGTTTGCAAAACTGCATTCTCAGAAATATAGCTCAGATGATCACTGTCCTGACAGACATTTCACTCATGCTAGATGTTAATAAGTTAAGCTGTTTGAACACTGTCTATGAAGCTGGAGTCCAAGATGGCTGGAAATTGATAATTATGCAATGACTGGTCATTAATATTCCACAACAAGCATGCTGATTGGTCAACCCAATCAGCGTGCCCGTTGTAAATCCTAGCATATACCAATGAAAAAAGGTCCAGTCGCCCGGACTTTTTTCCATTGTTATATACTGTAACTTTTTTTTTTTTTTTTTTTTTTTAACAGAAATAAAAAAACAAAAAAACAAAAAAAAAAACTGTAAACCGGACTCCGGACATAGCAGAGAGCCAGGACAGAGAAAATAATAGGAAAATTAGATATATTCAAAACTAAACACATGTACCTGATTTTCCTTGTATTTCCTCCACTCTGTCTCTCTCCTACCCCTAAACTGCCCGAAATTTTTTTTAATTAAAAAAAAAAAAGAAAACAAAAACAGAGCAACAGAGACTTTCTTTTCTCTATTGCTTCCTTTCCAAACCACTGATGTACTAGGTATGCATTGGAACTCAAGTCCCATACACATACGCAGTACATCAAAAGAAGCAACAGGATATATACCAGCCATGGAAGGACAGCATGCCACCGTTACACAAAGACATTATTTAAGAAACGTAAGTATTTTTTGTATTAAATAAAGTCATTGTATAACAGTAATAACTGACTCTGTGGTGTGTTTTTTAAGATTTCCCCATGGTTGCCTTGATATTAATCACTCAGGCTTTGCCCTCATGATTAAACTACACCAGCTGTGGGTAAAACTTAATATACCACACCAACGTTGTCGGTTATTGCTTAATTAATTTGTTTCCTGCATTTTTCTTGATATAACAGGGAAGTACATAAAATAAGGATGCACGTGTTGAGTTGTCTTAAAAAAGTTACATGGCCACATGCAGTCATTCACCTATTCAAGACAGCATCTAAACAGGCAGCATCTCATATGGAAACCAGTAGGAAGAGTGCAGCAATATACCCTAGTTTGTTTAGTTATTGATTGATTTGTTATTTTGTACATAGCTTGGACTTTTCTCCCTTCAAAGGACAGTATTAGGGACTTAATAAAAAAATTGAAACAAAACTGGAAATGAGAAGTGATTAAAGGGAGGGTTACTGGAGTTTAATCAGACGTAGAGAAATGTTTACTAATATGATCTTGTACAGTTTACTAATATGATTACCATGAGTAGATGGGCTTCTCAACTCCAATTTACATAAAGGGTGATCAAATGTCTGGAGCTACTATGCTTAAACATGCAACAGGCACAGGGTGGGTTTGCAGAGAAAAATCAACAATAGTCTTTAAGCAGTCTTTCCTGGAAGGTCAAAGAATGAAACTTGGTCCTGTTCTCTTTACATTAAGCAGGCATGGTATTTCACAGCACTTCTCACAATTCAGCTACAGATGCAGTTAATTTCTTTGCTGTCAACGAATGCTATGCATATGCTTGCTTCCTGACCTTAATAAAGAATGTTTGCATTCAAAACTCTAGGTAAAACAAATTTAAAGTAAAGCAGTATAGCAATAAAACAAGACAATAAAATGTAAATATGAACACTATAATCTAAAAGAAATAAAGTCACAAAGTGGTTGTAGCTGGCAAATTTCAGAATAACCCACACATGACTTGTAGTGCACAATGTTAGAGCCTGAGTTCTTTCAGTTCTTTTTTAAGAAGAAAGTATCACAGCAACTGATGAAATGGATAAATAACATACAGAAACAAGTTCTATTCCAGTGTTGCAACATGAGGTTTAGTTCTGATTTATGATAAGAAAGAATGATGGGGATTTTTAAACAAACCAAGCTGAAAACCTTTATTTTTCAAGTGAAATGTGGCATTAGCAAGAAATGTTATTACCCAAATATTTCATTCCATTTTGAATTTATAGAGTGGGCAGCTTGTGTGTTGCATTTCTACAGATGGTAAAATAGAGTTTGATCAATATGTTCAGCCTTTTCATGCAAAAGTAGATCTGCAGTGAACAGGGCTTTGTCTAGAGATAGCATATTGTTTGCATATATCTTTCAGTCTCAGACAGCAGTGTTTCTTACCTTGTCATCAACTGACATCTTGTTATAGGGAAGGTATTAAAAATAAATAAAATATAACTTGCATATCAATGTTTCTTGGCTTTGTCCATAGTCTATACCACATAAAGGATGGGAAAGTACTCCTGCATTGTATAATTTGGACCTGACTTTAAATCTCCCTTCGTTACACCAGACTTGGCGACTCTTTCAGAAGTGTGTTTGCATTTTTCCATACTCTGTAAAGATATCATATATTGCGTATGGCGTCAGTTCTATTCTAGTTTTATAAAAGTCATTTGATGTAACACATGCTATTGACATAACTCGTAGCTGCTCTGTTATATATTTCATATTTTGCATTTGTTCATACAGTGTTTTTATTTACACAAGTCAACTCACCAAACCATTGCACTGTTTGCACTTTCTTCTTAAAATTATAGTGTTAAAGTTTGCCATAGTGAAACTGTCTTTCAAGAAACTGAGCATTGGTATGCCAGTTTAAACATGCCTTTAAGTGTGTATGATAATTTTGTGGTGTTTTACATCATGCACTTTACTTTCAGTAATATGTCATTACTCAGTCATTATCTATGTGTATGTTTGTGTGTATACCAAGATTCTTGTTAAATCTGACAACAAATCAAACTACAGTAATCTCCAACAAAACCACCAAAACAAACCCAGCTTTTTTGGCCCTCTCTAAAAACAAATAAGCTATTACTCCCTGCATGGGTTCCTGAACCATAGAGCGAGGGGGGAGCGGAGCCCCCACACTTTTGCAGATCATCTCATTCAAAAAAAAAAATAAAAGCCATGGCTCAAAAGAAAGAATGATTCAGCTACATCTATTCTAGCATGTCTTATTTTTTCAGTTTCCCTACCAGAATCACTACCGGCAGCCGAAAAGACAAACAGGTGGTAAACTATAGCTATAGGTGCTGGAACCACAGGGTGAGGGGGAGGAGGACTCATGCGAACGTTGCACACTAATTTAAACACAAAAGTGCTCAGAAAGCACTTCTTGCTGATAATGCTCCCAAGTGTTTGCACTGTGGATAACTGCTTGCTTCTTCTAAGGCTCCATTTCTGGAGTAAGTCAGTGATATTTCATTCTGTTACACTTATGCAGTAAGCGATGTCCGTTTATTTTATGCAGTAGCTCCAAAGTGATAGTGATGGCCGTTTAGTGCTAGCTCCATTTATTTTATGCAGTAGCTCCGAAGTGGTATTTCTGGCTCCGTTTATTTTATGCAATAGCTCCAAAGTGATAGCGATGACCATTTAGTGCTAGTTCCATTTATTTTATGCAGTAGCTAGATAGCTCACTTTGCCATTGGCCTAAATCTTTCTTTATCCCACTATGTTCTGTAAAGTGGCTGGAATTTCCCTCAATACTTTAATCAAACCAGTTACAAAATGGTACACAGATTGTTACAGATTTGATTGTAGTAATGTTAGTGTACCCATTGCATTTTTAATTCTGTATTTCAAATATACAGAATAGAAAACATAGGAAGTAACAGTACATGAGTTTACTGTAAAAGGAATTGCTGGCTGTTCTCATGGTGGTGTGAAAACAGTGTGAAAGTTGGTGAAATATGTGAGGCATTGCTTAGAATGATATTTACAAATTGTCATCAAGGTTACAAAACATTTACAGTCAGTTATTTCGGCATTAGAATGGGCGCTGACATTGGGTACCACTTGAGATTGCATAGTATTCCAAGATGTTGATGACTGTTTCTAGAGGTCATTTGCACATAATTACAAGTGTAATGCTTTGACCAAGGATGTATTCAAGTTGTTTAATGTCTGGAATAATTTATGTGCTGCAGTTTGTAGGTACAATGCTATTGGATTTATATCAAAAAGGGCCGTAGCTCCAAAGTGATAGTGATGGCCGTTTAGTGCTAGTTCCATTTATTTTATTCAGTAGCTCCAAAGCAATATTTCTTGTTTGTAGCTTTAAAGTGATATTTCGTGTGTGTGTAATTGGGGCACAGGGTCCTGCATTTTCTACCCACACCACCACATGTGATTCAGGGAGTTTAGTTCATACTTTTGGTCTGTTCCTGTTAAGATTTGTGGCTTTCTGGCAAATCATAATGAAAGCCCTTTAAGTTGCAGCCTAACCATCTTTTTATTTGGAAACACACAGTAACACAAAACACTATTTTAGCAGCTTTCTAAGATTATACAAGCAATATTTAAAATGTGTCCCTGGTTTTAGCCCTTTGCGCCACCAAATAAATTTTGGCTTTTCAGATTTTTTCTGCTGTGAAATTGGGAGATTTAATTGTGTGACGTGAATGGTGCAGTTGTAGTGCTATTACCTCACAGTAAGAGGTTATGTGGTTTGATCCTTGGCTAGGGTGCCTTCGGTATGTCCTCCCTGTAGTTGGGTGGGTTCCCTCTGGGTACTCTGGTTTCCTCCCATGTTATAAAGACATGCCTCTGGATTATTTCTCCCTGGGCCTCTACTGAAAATTGGCTTTCTGACATTCCTGCTAAAAAAAATGTTAAATAAATAAAAACTTTTATAAGGAGCTGAGAGCTTCAGGGAAAGAGAAGTTTAGCGCTGCATATTTCAAGACAGTTTGCAATGTTAGCACAACAGGTAGTAGCTTGCTTTCGATGCCGAAGGCTGTGGGTTCTACTCCCACACTATGCAGATAGATCGCTGATACTGTACTATGTTGTATTTTAAAGGGAGTGGATGCTACAGTCTTGTGAATGTCCTCCTTTGAAGGAGTTACCTAGTAATTATGAACCTGTTATCAGTTTGCCATCCATTCCCTGTTGCAATATTATTAGCTTATCATTTTTTAATATAAAATAGGCAATTTATTCTTCAAGGGTAACAGACAATTTATTTTTAGATGAAACAATGAAATATAGAGTTGCTTCCTAGCAGCAACCTCTTCATTAGTTAGAGATCCCTTAAATGTGGAATTATTTAGATGACTTACTTCTGCAGACATTTTGCATATTTACTGATATTGGTGGATTATGAGAAGTTTGAGTGGCTTTTTATGGTTGAAATTTTCTAAAATGGGTAGTTTTGTTTTGTCATTATTGGTTCATACATTTTGTTTCATTGCTTACTGGAAGACTGTTCAAAACTACAAATTTAAAACACATTCTAACAACTGGTGCTGTATTATACAAGGAATATAATTTAAAACAATCAGGAACGTGAATCAAGGAATGCATACATGTATGCATAGCCCTAAAATGTGTTTGAAAACAGCCCAGAGAAAAGTGTGAAAGGCTCAAAATCATGGGTAAATTTTAAGCTTTACTCTTATTACCAAAGCAATGGATGAAGGTAAAACAGTTCACACCACATTACCTTGACCTGGCCAAGCCTTTTGACACAATTCCCTACTCAGGTGTAGTACAAAAGATGAATAATGTAGGATCAAACACTTACATCACCAGCTGCATCACCAACTTGGCTCATAGGATGCAGAAGATCAAAACAGGGGAAGAGACCAGTCACCAATGGAGTCCCCTAGGGTTCGGTGCTGAGACTTTTTCTGTTTGGCATATACATCTCAAAAGTAAAAGGAAATCCCAATGAGCTTTGGCCAGCTAAGTTTGAGATGACTGCAAGCTAGGAGAAGTTATTGAATCTCATATGACTTAACCATCATGCAGGAAGGTTTGTCCCAAATAATAATTGGTGTTAAAATCATGACAATGTCCTCTGAGAACTGATCCAATTGTTTGGCATTTGGAACTTGTGCGTACAGTGACCTAACTTTTGACCAACATGTGCCCAGAGTCATAAGAAAGCCTTTCTATATTGCACAGCTTATAAACAAATTGATTGTGACTAGATCTAGAGATGTTGTTGTCCCCCTTTACAAAGCTCTCATTATGTCAATCATTTTGTATAATGCCCACTTTGGCATGTATCTGTCCAGCCCCATGCAACAATTGGAATACCTTCAGAGATATCTTACTAACAGGATACAAGTCCTAAACAATAGGTCTTGCATGGACCACCTCAAAGATTTATTACTAAACTCGGCATCCTACAGAGTTCTTAGAGGTGACATGTCTGGCATACAAAGCATCCTCCGACATAATACAGATGGACCTACTGAACATCAGCAAGTCAAATGGCAACAGAAATTCTCAGTCCAGGTATCTAAACTGAATGTTGTGGAGAGATGGATATATATCACAGAGGCTACCACTGTTCTGGAACAGACTATCTATAAAAATAAAGCAAAGCTCATCCATCCATATTTAAATGCAACTTGGATCTAAGGATGGGTAATAGAAAATGTACTCCAGGATTTCTCCTCATGCCACTAATGGATAGAGGCAGTTCCTAAATGCTGCATCCCTTACATGGCCCCCATCAAATTATCTATGGTATGATCACAGTTGTTCTCACTAGGGCTAATATACAATTATTAGCCATGGGGATAGCTAAGACCAATCAGAAAATGTTAATTCAAGCACCAAAAGGGAATTGGTTAAGCTTAAAATGTCCTCCAAGTGAACCTATGTTATGTTAGCAAATAGTTATAAAAAAATTACCCTTTTTAGTTCACTAAGTGTCCCTGTCACCCCCCCCCCCCAGTCTTTAACAGCTTCCGGCGCCTATGACTCTCTGGCCATACCACTACACCCTATCCTTTCACTGAAAAAACAAAGAGTCCAATGCCACTGAGTCCAACACTCATTTTACTAGATGGTGTGTAATTTGTTAATGTGTATGTAACAAAAATAAATTCAGGTCACAGATAAGAGCACAAAGCAAATTAAATAAATGCATTTTTGCTGAAACCACAGCTCTCTGCTGTACCACCATGGATCCAAAGAAATGTAGCTACTAAGGCACATTCCCACAAAATGTACACTTTCACTTAGGCATCAAAGAGGTATCACTGGAGCCTGATAAAATAACATGGATTCTTCATCAGATAAATGAACCAATAGAAAGTACATTAAACATTGTCCAAAAGTAAGTAATGCAGAGCAATGTGACTAAAGAAAGTGTAAGTAAAATAGTACATGAATGTCAATCGAAAAACCAATGCAAAATAAACAAAATTGTATTATATTCATTGATTATTTCTGACTATAGTTTAAACTGTCGTCTGGATATGAAGTACTATGTTATAAAAACAAATGTGTCCAGTGTTATGGTAATAGACACACACACGCACACACGCACACACGCACACACACACACACACACACACACACACACACACACACACACACACACGCACACACAATGTATGTATTAAGAAAGGTCTAAATGGCTAAGACAAATGAGGACTAACCATTTTTGTCTTGTGTAGTAAAAATATGCAGAAAATAAGGTACAAATAATGAAGACTGTTTCCCAAAAATCTGGAATTACAAAGATTTGAAATATTCTGAATATCTAGTTAGACATCATTTGCATTCTAATTATTACTGACACATTAGGAGTGAACTGATCTACATATTCAAAGGCAGAGTCTTGGAGGAAGAACAATCAGTTATGGGAATTAACCATATCTAATATCTTTAGAATACTAGGGAATAGGTTTCTTTCTGATTGTTTTTTATTAATGGACTTTAAAAATTACTTTTAGTGAACACATCAATGATATCTGGAGTTTGTTGCCTTTCCTGTTATATATCGATAACTGTTTGTAAAGGTTTACAAATGGCAGATTTATGGATAGAGAAAACTAGACTTAGGACAAACAGGCTCCTGGATAGTCCATCTGCCTTACAGCTTGTATAATTCCTGTAAAGTAACATTGTATAACTGTTATTGATTTTTTTGTCATTATGCAAGAACTTCAGATCATGAAGATTGATAAGTTTAAGTGAGTCACTAACTGTTCAACTTTATATCCTTCCTCAGTTTGCAGGACTGATTCCAGCTCTCCTGAACATATGTGCCTTAATTTTAGCTGCATGCACTAGATTATTTTTTCAGCCCTGGAAAGACAGCTGCATGAAGGGTTCTCATGGGTCATTGGCTGGAGAATGATACCACAGAGAAATGCCTTCCCAAAAAAGATATAAATGCATGCATACATGGACATGCATCAATAGTGTCTACTATGGACATGCATCAATAGTGTCTACTATGGACATGCATCGCTAGTGTCTACTACGGATATGCATCGATAGCATCTACTATGGGCATGCATCAATAGCATCTACTATGGACATGCATCGATAGCATCTACTACAGACATGCTTCGACAGCGGCTACTATGGACATGCATCGATAGCATCTACTATGGACATGCATTGCTAGTGTCTACTATGGACATGCATCGATAGCATCTACTATAACTGCTTCCGTGCTTGTAGCTTGTAATACATTTTTATTCTATTACTTGCCCGAAAAAGCAAGTGCTTGAACTCCCACTCCACCAATCACCCGTAACTACTTAGCCCTAAAAATACCCAATCCTATAAAACTGCATAGCCTTATCAGTGCCAAAATTCTAATCTTAAAACTCCCACACAGTTTCTAATCTATATCCTCACTCCCTTACCCTAAAACTCCAAACCCGTTCCATGCATCTGTATTCCCCAGTCTCTCCCTAACAATAATACTCCCCTCCCACTCTCAAAACTTAACCCCTCCATCCTCCACCCTAAACACAACTCTCCTTCTTCATCCTCCTCCCTAACATAAGACTCGGTCCTGCTCACTAATCCCAAAATTCCATTCATGTCCCCAAAACCTAACACTCCACTACTTCTCCCAGGGAGTCCCAGGCTTTGAAACAGTGGATTATCTACAGGATGCTTAAGTCCCAGGCTTTGAAACAGTGGTTTATTTACAAGATGCTTACGTCCCAGGCTTTGAAACAATGTTTTTTAAGTGCATTTAGATCAAGTGCTCATAGAAGACCCACATAGATAAGCTCATACTAGGACATTAAGATTACTTGCATCTGGTAAACAAGAAGAGTCACTTTTCCATGGAAATTCTAATGGGTTAGAAGATGATAATGTTATTTAGTCTCTTTTTCATGCATGAGTCTTGTATTTTGTAGCAACTAGATCTGAAAAAAAAAAAATATATATATATATATATATATATATATATATATACATAGATATATGTCAGATTAGTGAATACAGGCACAATAGCCAAAATGGCTGCCATGCCTTGCATTTTCCCTATCATTTATGATGGTTGGGCATCAAGGGACACTAGCTCAACAAGGGGGGGTACATCTATTTCTAAAATACAGTAACCTGTCCTCATAGGGGCTCAGAGGATGGACTACACTACACCAAACTGATCATGCAAGCAGACATATGTTCTTCTGCATCTCCCAAAACCTGCAGTATAGTTCAACCTATATGCAGAACTTTGTATTGCAGACAGTCTGGCTTATCACAAGGTACTAACTGCAATAACTCTCTTCATGTACAGGAAGAACTTCATCCTCACCAAAACGACCATTATATTTAATGTGTGTTTTTAATTATGTGGCCTTGTACATTGGCAGAACTTAACAAAGTACAATGTCAATTTATATTGACATGTTGAACATAGTTTACTTTTTAGAATTGGGCTTCGGGTTGTTTCATTCACTATTATCATATATTGACTAGAGACTGGTAGAGAACTATATTATTCAATCAGTTATAGACTAGCTGCTCTGTGGTATGTTACTCCATGCTGAAGACTTTTTGAAATCCAGCCCATGAAATGGAGTTCAAAGTGGAGACGTTATTGTGCAGGTGTTAAGTTTTACCAATCTGGTTAATTGAAAAGTCAGAAACAGAATAAATTAACTGAAAAAATTCCCTTGCCTCTTTACCCTATTCTGCAATGTTTTATTAAACTGTTCCCAGCCTTCATTGCATTTACTTGAATAAGTAAATTGTTTGAGCATTTTTGGCAAATATTTAATGTCATTTATTTTAACAATTATGATTTCTGTACACAAAGCAAGATGAAACTTGCAGAAAGTGTAGAAAAATTATGGGAACAATGATAAGATGAATTTCTTCTACTGAATAGAATAAGAGCCATACTATATAAGCTGAGTAAGGTACATGGGGTATCAATAACTAAGCAAAAAGGCCAGACCGATGTTGAATAGCTGATCAATGCTTGCCATCAAAATACATATTTTTTTATTTCCAAATTTCAAATAAGTATTGCCTTACTTGCAGAATGCCAACACTGCTGCAAAGGTGAAATATTTTTGTTGTGAGCAATGAATTATTTAAAAGTATCCTTCTCTTTCTGGTTAATGCATGCTTCTATCTTTCATTATTTAAAAAAGAAATGCTATAGATAACATATATTTTCAGTACATGCCCTCCTTTTGTTTCTTTTTTTAATTAAAAATGCAATTCCAGACTGAGAAGTGCATTTATTGTTTGACAGACAATGTGGTAGGTTTTCATGTGAAAATACATATCACACAGATTTACCAGTATAAAAACTCTGAAGCAGGCTATCAGTTATATTCTTTATCCTGAAATATGTGCTGTGTTTGGCAACTAGATAAACAGACATATAGCATGGATATACAGCAGATGGATAGTTACTTAGACTAACTGCCTAATGGGCTACTTTACACCTAGCCAATTACCCCCTGTGAGAATCAAACACTGCATCTTGCATTTTTCAGGCAAGCACCTTAACCATTAAACCAACCTCCCACCCCAAGCATACTGCATGCAAGGCATTTAACAGACTGAGCTACTGAGTCATTTTACACAGACTACACTGACAGAAGAAGAGTAGGCTTGTGTACTGCAGCAGAAAATAGACCAGATAAAACTGAATAAACAATGCTGAAAAAAATTAATTTCCTTGAACAGTAGTATCACCCCCATAAAGGCAGGTAACTGAGTTTTTTAATGCTATACCATTCAGTACAAACAACAGCCATATAGTTATGATGCTGGTGGTAAACAGTGAGAAGTAAATACCAGTTATAAATCTACTGGTTTAAATAAAATGTTTGCAGTCACAGGCTGTCACTATTTTAACACTTATTGTTTTTATTTATCTGTTTAATTACATTTGCAAAAGTTTGCCTTAACATTGTTAAAGAAATACACTTTTGCATCAAGGCAAGGAGACTGAGTCTACTGCCAAAGTATACTTGTTGACACTGTACTCTATATATGAAAAGGATGGCCGGCGGCTTTTGGTTATTCATATTAATATTGTGCCAAAATAAAATCTATGCAATTGCAAAGTGATGCATAAACCAGAGTACAACTTCCTTCAGTTAATTATGTTTGTCATCCATCTTTTGCTGTATTTAATTTATGTCACTGTCTAACATCTGTCACCACTGCTGCATTCCATGCTTCTGAGACAGCATACAAATGACAGGAAATGCTGCACCCCAGTGAGGCTATGTTAATGTAAAAATATAGACAAGTACATCTTTGTCTTAGCAATTATAAAGCTCTTACAAATGCAAACTCATTTAAAAACTACCATTACCTTATTCTCACTTTAGCCATATAATGGATCTGCTATGCATGATTGGATTCAAGGTGCATTGCTCATATTTGCAGACAGGAACAAATCTACTGTAAAATGAAAATGCATTCTATAAGTTATTCCATTCTGAAAGCATTTGTGACTAAAAAGAATGATTCTATGTAGCCTGAAGCCAACCATTTATAAAGCTTTCTATTGCACAATAAACTGATGGCACATTAATTTTTCTTCATACGCATATTTCACATTTCATTTGTAAACAATGCAAAACTAATAACGTATCTATTAAAAAAAGTTTTAAAAACTTTGAAATCTTTTCAACTACAGTTTGTTATATAGCATATTTTTGACACTATATAATATCAGGATTTAGTAGACAAACGTGATACAGTAAATAAGCACATATAGATTATAGGAATAATTTCATATTCAGGCTTCAGTTTTGTATGATACAAGTTGTTACTTGTTATTAACACAGTCTTACTGTTTACTCTTTATATGGATACTGCTCTTCTTTTCATGTGAAAAAAAAAAAAACATCCAGCACTTCACCACAGACTCTTCTAAAAATCATGAGACACGTACCTACTTATCACGTCTCAGTAAGTGTTCAGGAATGCACTCTTAATGATTTTTCATGGGCATGTCTTTACTTATCCTGTCCGAATCCTTCTGTCATAACCACATCTTGCTTTACATATTGCTCACTTCCCATTTTTTTCAATAAATATTATCTCTTCACTTCTTACTTTCCATAAAAATCATATACTTGAAAAAATACTTTATCAGTCTTCTCACAATTTTCCTCATTTTGTGTCATATTTCCAAATAGCAACATATTCATAATCACAGCCTAAATAAACTTTCAACTATACTTTTGAATTACAATTTGCAAAAAGGCTAGAATTTTAGAACATTGAAAACAAAAACATAATCAGTCATTGCTTTAGCACACCACATATTACAACCTCTCTACACTTTATGTCGCATATGTACTTTTGCCAGTAACTTATTCAGTAGTAATTACAACAAGAAACCTTGACATTCTGTTACATTTTTTGTGCCTTTTTTGTTGACATTACAGTCTTTATATCAACATTAAATCTTTCCATTAGTTTTTTATAAAAGGCCCTGGCATAATTCATGCATACTATTGTTTATGACTTTGCAGCTCACAACCTATACTACAATGTCATAGATTAATCTTTTGATAGTCTGTTTTTATTCTCTTCTTTAGTACTCTCTTTTATTTCTAAATACTTTACCCAAAAAATACATTTTTAAATAATATTCATAAAAATAAATGATTATTTCATCTTTTAATTTAGCAGTGAAAACAAACATAGTAATAGCAAATAAACAGTGGGCTTTGACATTCCTAAACTACCCTTATCTTCTGAACTACAAAAAAATGTTCTTTTAATGCAGTTTGATCCCAAATCATGAACAATAATAACATTTCTTTCCTCCATTCGAAACCTATAAACAGAAATGCTTCATAAATAGCCTAATTTTCCAAAGAAAATAGAAATATTAAGAAACCTCTTCTTTCTAAATGTTATCTTTATAGTTTTCTATAAGCTCCCAATAAATTTTAAATGTAAATATCTGTTGATTGTATGTTTATTTCCTCTTTTTGAAAATGTACTCATATATTAAGATTTCTGTCATAAAACGTATCACCCCATCTCTACTTTTTTTTTTTTAAGGCTTATATTTCTTTCTCTTCAGCCTTATTCCATTGTTATTTTAACATATCCAGTTTGCTTTGCTGCTTCTATGACATCTATTATTAAAATTGTGTTATTTGTTCACAGTTCATGGCATACAGTCCTGTAGTTTTATTTGCCTTAAATTTCTCTGATTGATATATAACAGTCATGTTTTCTCTGCTCCAGTTGTTTGTATATTATTCTTACTGTACTGTACTATAACTGCTTTCCTTGCATTTCTACTTCCTTTATTCTTGCTGAGACTGACCTTGTTCTACTGTGATCAGGGTTTTACCCATGTTAACAAATTCAATAAGGAAACTAACTGAAATAATTAATTAATAACACATCATCTGTCTATGATATAATGACTGGAAGTAATTTTCCTAAACCATATTCCAAATAAGCAGGTTGTAACATTCTTGAACAATTATAAATAAAACAATTAATTACTAAACAAAACAAAGCAAATAACTTCACTGAAACCCACATTTTTTTAACCACTGTTGTAACTAATGATATAGCTACATATTTTTAAACCAGAAAATCCAATGTACAAAATAATAATAATAATAATAATAATAATAATAATAATAATAATAATAGTATAACTGCTGGAAAAAAAAAAGCTTTGCATGTAATCTTTAAAATTATAGCCAGTGACTGGTTAAGTCAACACCTTTAACTCCATTAATTATTTTTTTTCCCTTAACCAATGACTGGCTATATTTTTAAAGATGAAGTGCAAAGGTTCTTCAGTACTTCTTTTTGCTTCAGTTATCTTATCATCATGTCAGGTTGGTGTTCTTACTATAAAGCATGCATGGTTTACTTTAGTTACATCAGTGGAGCTACACTTATTAAGTTTAAAATATATATTTATTACAATACTATATCTGTATTATTACACTGTATGCCAAGCATTATAGACTTTACTAGGAATCTCATCTGGTTATATTTTAAATGACTATAAAAGCATTTAGTTATGTATTGATTTATTGTTTGATTGCCTGACTGATTAATTGTTTTACACTCTGTATCATTATAGGTTTTCAAATCTGCTGCAGAATACAGAAAGCATGCCAATCCATTGCAAACTGCTTATCCCCCACCCTTATGTCACCAAAATGCAGGACCACAAGATTCTGAATCAGGAAGTTCCTGGCAGCTGCATAACTCAGAGAAAATGCCAACAAAAGTTTATTAAACATAATAAACATAGTTCCAGTAAAGAAACTATATTAAAATGTATTCTAGAATCACAAAGCCCATTTTACATGATAAGAGCATAATTGCTGAAAAAAGGGGTCTATATGAGAAACAAGAAATGTCAAAATAGCGAACTCACTTAGATTGACCCAAATGATCGAAGCTGCTAAACCCTGAATGGCTACAACAACGATTTTATTCCCAGGGAAAAAAAAAACGCTGGGCCATTGTCAGGGCTTTGCCATTTCCTCCACTGTAGTGCAATCTCAGAGTTGGTATATTTAAGTAGGGGGTGTGGGGCAGCACAGCCTCCCACTTCAGGGGTTATGGGGGGCAAAGCCCCCCACTTTATTTTTGTTTAGATTTCTTTTTTTATTGTGTTAGCCCAGCAATTTTTTTCCCAGGGAAAAAAATCGCTGTTGTGGCCATTCGAGGTTTAGCGGGTTTGATCATTTTGGGTCAATCTAAATGTGTTCACTGTTTTGACGTTTATGTCTTTCTAATATAGACCCAAAAAAAGAAATAATAAACAAACACCTTTACATATAATCCTTAACATTACTTTTCTACATACCAGTTTCAAAACTTTCACCACTTTTTTGACTATTTCCATATAGATGCAAAGCACTCCACATATACCTCTCAACTTCTTAGTGCAAGAAATCTGGAAAAAGCCTAAAGTGGGTGGACTGGGGGTGTAGAGGTTCAATGATAGGGATAGATTTTTAAATAGTGCTCTTATAAACTTAGGAAGTTTCTACAATAGCGGCATTTGTTTTAGCATTCATTTGCTGAAGGATATGATGTCAGAACCTCTGATATATGTCATTATTTAGTGACTTCAATTCTCAGTGATTTGCCTGAAAACCACAGATTTTATGAGAAGAAGAGCAAAAATATGAGTTAAAAATCTGGACATTCTGCAAAATTCTAGGCAGGTGAGAGGAATAATTCCACATTTACCTGTGACAAATACTATCATATGGTTTTTCAACAGCATAATAACAGCATAATCCAGTAATTCCCCATTCATTTATTTTTGAGGATATATTCTGTTATATCTTTTATCGTAACCTATATATATTTTTTCATGTTGATGCCTGTTCCTTCACCCCTTTGCTGACAGCTGATCAGTAAGAAATATATATATATATATATATATTACATTCAGTCATTCCAATTTTCTCTTAGGGGCCCTACCCTACACTTCAGTGGCTAACATGTGAATCTGACTCATTGCAAGGGCATCCTACTGTCTTCTTACAGCATGTGTATACTCCTCACACACAAGCACACACAGACACACACACACACACACACACACACACACACACACACACACACACACACACACACACACACACACACACACACACACACACACACACACACACACACACACACACACACACACATAGGGTCTATATTATGATATCACATGCTCAGAAGAGCGAACGACACATAATCGACCCCAGAACAGTGATTTTTTTTTTCCAAGGGAAAGAAAAATCACTGTTCAGAAAAAAAAAAAAAAAACTGTAAAACATTCATAATGTGGGGGGGCTTTGCCCCCCACACCCCCCTACTTAAATATACCAACTCTGAGATTTCACTACAGTGCCAAAAAGGCAAAGTAATGAAAGCGGCCAAACAAATTCTTTCCCAGGGAAAGAATTCGCTGAAAAACCGCTTCGCTATTTTGCCTTTTCATGCTTTTCAGTTCGACAAAGACGCATTCGACAACCTGCATCTGTGACAGCATAATAGGGAGCCC
>NC_056732.1:883477805-883530305 GCF_019279795.1 Protopterus annectens
AACTAAGTGAACTGAGTACAAAAAAGGAGTCAGAAATGAACTAAAGATAATGAAAACTTACACAATTTTTTTTTTTTATAAAAAGATAAAATGGAACATTACAAGGGCACAAACTGCATTATTAAACAAGTGGGAGGCATGAAAAGTTTATTAGTTAAACAGGATGATTAAAATTATGATATTTGATAAAACAATTATCAGAAAAGCACATAAGGGGTTGGAATTACCTTGGAATTGCAAAACAAGCATGTTTAAAGTAAAACGGGCATGTTTGAAGTAAAACGGGCATGTTTAGAATTAAATGAGCACAAGAAAAGTATAATGGGCATGAAAAAATGATTAAACGAGCAAAACAAATATAATAAAGGGTAAAAAGGGCACATATAAAGTAAGGCAACTGCATGTGTTTTGACAAAATACTGTGTTTTGGCATAAACTATTGGTTTGCACTGATTAAAGCTATTCAGGACATAACTAGAGCTATTCAAAGTATCTCAAAGTGTGTAAAAGTACTTACAGTGTGTGCATATTAATGTGCATTTATTCAAAAGAGTTTATTTGTGTGCAAAGTGCAACTATTTTATAAAGTGCAAAGTACAGTCATTTTGGGAAGGTTTCAGTTGCTGTGTACTGTTTATTCGCAAAGTGCAGTTACTTCAAAATGTTTCTTACTCTGAGCTTCTTCTGCCCAGTTTATTCACACAATGCAGTTATTTTGAAATGTTTTTTTACACTGATAAGAGGTGATTTCTTACAGTACAGCAATTTCAAGATTATTCTTGTGCTTGAAAGACTCATTTCACAAAGTTCAGTTATTCAGAGGCTTGTTGTGCTATTGGGCATAGTTACAAATACTGGCATAAATTTCTGGCATATGTATATGTGTGTTTATGTTCGTGCATACTTCACTAGTATGTGTTAATATGGTAAACAGATTTTAAAAACCCTCACCACTTATATTTGATCAGAATATTGCAGAGAATTGGAGAATATTTGAGCAAGAGTACGATATTTTTATACAAGTAGCTTATTCTGACAAGGATGCATGCACCAAGGCATTCATTTTGCTAAACCTAGCTGGGTCATTTTTGTATGCACCAGCAGTATATGAGGGAGAAACTGAAAACCATCATATTGTTGTACAGGCTGAATCAAGGGAAGACTCCAACTGTTTGAAAAGCAAATTCAGGGAAAAGCACAGACAAATGTTACAGTACATCAGAGAGGCATTTGTTTTACACAAGAGATCAAAAACAAGGAGAAACTTTCGCAGCTTATATTACTGATCTGAGAAACAAAGCTAAAATGTGTAGGTTTGGTGACATAAAAGATGAGTTAATAATAATAATAAAAATAATAAGCTTGTGTGTGGTATTAATAGTGCTGCAGTGAGAAAGATGTTGCTTCATGACAGTGATTTAATGCTGAGCAAAGCTATCAAGATTTGTCAAATCCATGAAGTTACAGAAAGGCACACAAGTATGTTTGCAAGTGATAAGAGCATGGCTTCAGCAGACTTCAGAGGAAATGTAGACAGCATGCAACACATGGCTAGCAGAAGGAGACCTAAGCACTTGGCACCTGCCACCCTGCATGCTCCCCAGGTAAAACCCATAGTTTTCCAGCAAGTTCTAAAAGAAGGGCATGCTCAGTGCAGTCCAAGGGTGAGTCAGCAAAACCCAAATGCAGATTTATTGTTAACTGTTGCTACTGTGGTGCCAATCATGAGTCTGAAAGAGAAAAAATTTGTTTAGCAATGCCAAAAATGTAAAAAATTGAACCATTTTCAAGTTTTGCAAATCAAGTAAACCTCACACAGTTATAAAGAAAGGTCACTTGAATAAGCAAGTTGATCATATAGAGAGCTGCAACTCTACTTTCTATGTAGATGGTGTGTCAGTAATGTTGAAAAGGTTGATGCAGTAAATTTATTGACAAAGAACAAAGTGTTTTGTACTGTCCAGATCAATGGTAAATCCACTGAGCTCAAACTGAACACTGGTTCAATATGTAATGTTATGTCAGCAGATACTTTTACTAAGGTGAGAGCTGGTGAACAGCTTAATGTGGCCAGTTGTGCAAAACTTGTTGCTTATGGAGGTGAAAAATTTCAAACTGAAGGCTCAGTAGTGCTTTCATGTTATTTGGCTAAGAACTACTACAGCTTGTTATTTTATGTAGTCCAAAGACCTGTGCAGTCATTGTTGGGTCTCAGAGACAGTTTGAGAATGAATCTGCTTGCTTTACTGAAGAAGTTCATCATATAAGCACGTATCCTAGTTCCAATTTTACTGAAGCTATTTTCTCAGATTATGCTGATGTTTTCAATGACAAGTTGGGCAAACTTCCAGTTGCGTATTTTATGAAGTTAGACCCAGAGGTCAGTCCAGTGATCAGATCAGCAAGAAAAGTTCTAATAGCTATGCAGACTAGAGTCAAATCTCATCTGGATAAAACGGTGCAGCAAGGTGTAATTATTCCAGTTACAGAACCAACTGAATGGGAGTTGTCCATGGCAGCAGCCCACAAAAAAGGCTCAGACAAAATCAGAATATGCATTGATCCAAGAGATTTGAACAAAGCATTAAAGAGACCACATTATTGCATGGATACAATCAAGGAAGACACAGCCCTAATACCAAATGCCACTGTTTTTTCTGTCTTGGATGCAAAAAGTCCATTTGGGCAAGTGATGCTTGATCGCAAATCTTCACTACTGACTACATTCAGTACGCCATTTGGAAGGTACAGATTCCTCAGAATGCCATTTGGTATAAATTCTGCAACTGAAGTCTTTCAGCATGCAATGGAGCATATTTTTCAGGTTATCCTTGTGCCATAACAGTAAATGATTTATTGGTTGGAGGCAATGGTGAAGCAGCGCATGACAGAAACCTTAAGAAACTTATAGACAGAGCATGTGAGGTGAACTTAAAGCTCAATCATCTGAAGTGCAAATTCAGACTACCAGAAGTTACATATGTGGTCATTTATTTAGCAGCACTGACTTGTGACCAGACCCATGCAAGAAAGCAGCCATTCTTGAGATGCCAGCACCAGATAATGTTCAGGTTCTACAATGTTTCCTTGGTACGGTCAGCTATTTATGCAAGTTTATACCAGACTTCAGTGAGTTGACAGCACCTTTGAGAGACCTGACATGTAAAATTGTTACATGGTCTTGGTTGCAACAGCACCAGAGAGTATTTGAAGACTTTAAGCAGAAAATTGCTACCCCACCTACATTAAGATATTATGATGTCAATAAAACAGTAACTCTTTCCTGTGATGCTTCAAAATTTGGCCTTGGTGCAGTTATTCTTCAAATGTCAGACCAGTAGCCTATGCATCTAGATCTCTTACTCAAACTGAAATGCAATATGCTCAAATTGAGAAAGAAATTTTGGCAATAGTATTTGCATATTCAAGGCTTCATGATTATATTTATGGTCAAGTTATTCACATTGAAACTGATCATGAACCTCTAGTCAGTATTTTAAAGAAGCCTATGTATTCAGGTCCAGAAAAATTACAAAGAATGATACTCAAATTGCAAAAGTACAATTTCAAAATGGTCTGTACAAAAGGCAAACTTCTTTATCTGGCTAATATCTTATCCAGATCACCCAGAAATACAATGGAATAGCTTGATGCAGAGAATTTTGACTTTGGTGTTATGGAAGTACATAATTTGTCTACCACAAGACTTGATGAGCTGAGAGATCATACAAAGACTGATCCAATTTTGCAAAATCTCAATCTCTACATTAATGATGGATGGCCGTCAAAGCAATCTAGTGTACCACCTGAAGTGCAAACTTATTTTACTTACATAGATGAGATGTTGATAGAAGATGGCATTATTATCAAAGGTCCTAAAATAGTTGTTCCTGCTTCCTTACAACATGAATATATCCAGATATTGTATTGTGGTCAGTTGGGTTCTGAATGTACCAAAAGAAGGGCGAGAGGACTAGCATTTTGGCCTTCTCTAGTAAAAAACATGGATAAAGTACTTTCTTCTTGTTCAGTACGCAATAGTACTAAACCGCATTTGCAAAAAGAACCAGTTCAGCTAAGTCAATTCCTGAACTACCTTGATCAACAGTAGGCACTGATATATTCAAGTGGAACAATCAGCATTACTTAGTGTTGGCAGACTCTTATTCAAACTGGTTTGAGATTAATTTACTACCTAATCTAACATCCACTACTGTTGCCACCAGTTGAAACATCATTTCTCAGTCCATGGTAGTCCACACAAAGTTATTTCTGACAACAGTAACCAATTTACCAGTCAGTTGTTTCAGAAATTTGCAAATGAAAGGGACTTTGTACATGTTACTAGTAGTCCAGAATACCGTTAGTCAAATGGACTTGCTGAACGTGCAATACAGAGTGCAAAGCAATTTGTAGAGAAGTCAAAACATGATACTAGTGAGGTCTTTTTGAATTTACTCAAGTCTCAGAAACATACTCCGTGATTATATACTTGGCTCAACTGCTCAGAGACATCTATCTAGGCAAACCAGTGCAACTATACCTATCAATTCCAGTTTGTTGAGGCCTAAAGCAAAGAACAACAGAACAATTAGAGCCCAACTATTCTGAAAGTGTTCTTTCCAGAAGTCCAGCTATGATAATTCAAGCAGATTTCTTCGTCCATTGAAGTAAGGAAAGACAATCAGGATACAAATGGTGAAAGGTTTCGACCAGATTGATCAAGTAACAGGCATATGTGCCGAGCCGAGATCCTACCTTGCAGAATCTGAGGGTGTGGAGTACAGGAGAAATCAGACATCTTCTTCCTCTATCAGAATCGATATTGCAGCATTGTTCCTGCGACGCAGACTCATATCTCAGAGCAAACCTGACAATGTTCCTGTTGCAGAACATGTCTTAACTTCTACTTCCATTCTTGATGATACTTCTGATGTCCCCAAAGTTGAACATTCAGCACAGACAGTCCCAGTTGCTAGACCTGATTCTAATTTCTTTGTCACACGATTTGGTCATATTTCTAGATGTAGTGTGAAGTACACAGCAACCTGGACCTAATTGTCTATATGTATTTAGTCCTGTATAATTGTATGATAAAAATTTATTTGGATCAATTGCATGTCAATTCGTCAATATTGCATGCACCATTTCTCAAAGAGGGAGGATGTTGTATGGCGTGTGTATGTTTTACCTTTCAGAAGCATTTCCAAGGACAGCACGTGCATATAAATAGCAAACACACGCTAGCTTCAGTGCCATTTTGACAGTGCAGCCAGAGAGTGAGCATGTATGAGTGTAATAGCTAGTTTGTTTATATGTTTATCTAAATTAAAGTCATTAAGCCTCAGTCCTGATGTGTTTGTACATAATAAAGCTGCTTGAACAGAACCCACAAATGCTCGTCTGTTTTATCCTGACTGGATGAGCAACAGTTGCATTGTGTAGCAATGTAGCCAGTTCCTTTTTTGTGCATAAAGGGGCTACACACACAGGAAATTGTGAATTGCCAAACTTGAATGAATGGCTACAATGGAAATTTGAATTTCGTGTGGGACAGTAATTTAATGGATGCAATCTTAAATGAATGTCTGAGTGAGTACCAATACAAACTTCTGAAGTAAAAAAAAAATTTCAGCTCGAAAATGCATATTTAATAGAATCAAGCAAAACAAGCAGAGTTCCAAAAGAGATGAAATCCTGGAGATATCCTACTGAAAAAAATCAGCACTGCATGAGGAAGTATTAGCCCTTTGCGATAGACATGGTTGTGGATATACGGAGCTCTTAGTTAAACACAACCAGAAATTTATTGATGAACTCACTCTAGACACCAGTAGGTTGGACAATATTATTACTAATGATTTAGCCTACCAACAACATAAGTTGGAGCATTTGCAGATTTTTTGAGCATAGACCAACAGTTTGTGAAAAGTAAGGGGAAGAACATTAAGAAACTTGAGAGGGAGAGATAGGATTATGAAAACCACAAAGCATATCCAAATCAACTGGAGTCACAGGACTGGGGAAAGACATATAACAGAAACCATTATAAAGAAGTACACCAGAATGCCAACAATGATAGGCCAGCATTTAATGCAGGCCATTTTTACAACGACCCCTTAGATTTTCCACCATTATGTCAGTCAGAACACCAGAAGGAGAAGCAGAAGAACCAAACAGACCAGTGGATCATACAGTACAGAGACATACCTCCCCAGCACCAGAGGACAGTTTGGCAACAAAGGGGCTAGAGCAGGAGGAAGAAGTAACTATTTTTCTTAATGAATCCCTTAATAAAACTTTTCATAGTCAGCAAATTGGGCAAATGTCCAATATTATAGCCAATACATCAGGTGATTTCAAAGTGTAAAATTTTATTACATGTGACATTAATACTCACCAAGTAGAATTATTTTCAAAACATATGAATTTTGTGCCTGCCAAAAAGGCAAACATTGCAGATATTATCATGTACATCAAATTATTTGTTAGGAATCTGAAGTTTAGTGCCTCTGTTGTGTCCCAATTACATTTTCCAGCTATTATAATCTTCAACTGCATCCAGTTTTGCAAGTGTCTGTGAAAAATTATGAATTAGATGTAAGAAGTTTATTAAGTACTAATTAGGGATCCCCTGAATATAATATTAATAATAAGGAAAGCGTATGCTTGAATGTATTAAATACAATGACATAAGAGTTATGAAGCCCATTAAAGGGGGTGGGCTGGTTATAATGGAGAACTCTGAATACACAGGCAGGATGTGTCTAAGATTCTATTTGGGGATACATATAGACAAGTGTCTTTGAATGAACTTAATATTGCATATAGAAAAATGAGGAGACCATTATATGATGTGGAATTACAAAAGTGAATGAGTTTAGAAGACTATAAGTATCTAAATATGCAGAGCCCTACAGTACCCACTATACTCGGAGTGCCCAAGATTCATAAAAGTTTGGATGACCGTCCTATGTGTCCAATTGTCAGTGCTCATGGATCCATTACATGTCCTTTTGATAAGTTTTTGGATGGGAAGCTTAAGTTATATATACTGGATGAAAAGCACATATGTAAAGATTCATGGGAATTCTTAAATATATGTAACGATTTTGAATTAGTGTCAAATGTAATATGCAGTAATTTCTCATGATATAGGGGTCCTATGGTTCACTGCATATCTATTTAGGAAAGGGCTTCTGCAAGATAGTATAAATTTGCATGAAGAAATGTTGGAAATCGTATTGAAGAATAACTGTTTGCTTTTTAATAGTCAATATTTTTTCCAACAAAAGGGTTTATCCATTGGTTCTGCCTGTAGTTCTCTCTGTGGTTCTCTCTTTTTCAATATGGTTATGGTGGACTGAGGAAAACAGAATTTTATTTAATAATGAATTTATGAATGCATGTAGGCTGTACATTAGATACCCTGATGATATTCTGATTGTGTGGAGGAAGATAAGAAGAAAATACCTTTATTTTTGAAATATATTAATGGTACAACAAATTTCCTAAATTTCATACATGAAATCAGTGGAAACTATATAATATATTTAGACGTAATGTTGGCTAAAGATGTTTAACAAAAGATATACTTCTAAGATTCATAGAAAGCCAACTTACGCAAATATATTTTTACTTTTCAATAGCTCACATCCTATGACCTCAAAAAAAAGCAATAATTAAGGATCAGTTTGTACATGGTATCCTTAGAAGAAAACTTTTTAGATGAATCTACCAGGATGAATTTGTTGACTACTTAATGAATGAAGTTATTCAAAAAAAAAAAAGAAAAAAGAAATATTTTGTCCCGATATTAGGTATGGATAAAGAGAATAAAAAAAAAGCTCTAATTTCACAGAAACAATTAATAAGGAAAAAGGTGCTGCTTTTAGGCATTCTTTAATTATTACTTAAAGTGTCAACAGTGATTAAGCAGGTAGTACAGAAAAATTGGTCTATAATTGACAATGATATAATTGGGAAGAATAAGGTGGGAGATAAGCTGACTGTGATTTATATGAGAAGCACAAACCTTAAATATATATTTGAGGTAAAATGGAAAACTTGCTTAGAGAAAACAAAATGAACAAATGTGGAAGTTGTAATTAATGTCAGTGTATACAAACAGGCACTACTTTCATTATTAACAGCCAACTTTTTAAAGTTAGGGGCAGGTTCAGTTGTAATACCAAAGGCACAGTATATATTGCATTGTGCTAAATGTGTTCAAGTTTCTATACAAGAAAAATGAAACGCTGACTAAACAACAGAATTTATGAGCATAGGTATGAAATTAGAAAGAATAAAACAACCAGTGCACTGTACACGCATATTAATGAAAATAACGAGTATGATTTTAAATTTATTGTGCTGGAAAATTGAAACTTAAAATGCATATAAGCTGAAAAAGTGTGTCACATATATTTATACATATAAATAATGCTACACACACTTTTCTTGTATAATTAAAACAATTTTAACATGAGTTTTTAATAGATTGTAGGTTGTATCAA
Organism: Protopterus annectens; assembly: GCF_019279795.1. NCBI lineage: Eukaryota > Metazoa > Chordata > Ceratodontiformes > Protopteridae > Protopterus > Protopterus annectens. The sequence continues at coordinate 883,486,322 of NC_056732.1, forward strand.
CTTTAGTTTTAAAAGACACATGCACTGCTACTAATATTAATTTATTTTGAATACACAGCAGTTTAAGGGTTTTGATTTTGAAGTAGTCAAGTGATTTTTAACTAGTATAGAATTAGTTGATTTTGCTAATTCTTTATCTGATGAAGTCTTTGTTTTAAAAAAAGATGAAAGCACTTATCAGTGGATTAATTGTGCAACATTAAAATGGTTTTAACAAGAAATCACACATTTTGGTTTTATAACATTTGGACATCACAAGGACAGTTCTAGGGTATGTGGTGTGATTTTGTGTGTGTGTGTGTGTGTGTGTGTGTGTGTGTGTGTGTATTTTGGGTTGGAGAGTTGAATGATGAGTACTACCTGTGCTAACACAATTCAGCTGCCACCTCTATTAACTATGACAGGAACTGATGATCTGCACTTGCAGTATTTATCACCAATTCAGAGACATGCAAATTAGTTGATAATGAGGTATTTCCTCATTATAGCAAATATGTCTCTCAGTCAGAAATTTCTGTATTGTGGGTATAAGGCCATTTTACTGCTGGCCTTAATGCAAGAGGTGGGGTTCATTATGAATCCCTCAAACATTTATAGTTACTTTAGGTAATGTAAGATGATTATATGTTTCTTGTCTTCAATCCTCAACTTTCACTACTTTTTTCACTGACTTCAGATATTTTTTTATTCTATTAGCTGTTAAATATGCAATTAGTACCCTCCCACACCTATAAACAAACAAACAAATAAATAAATAAATAAATAAATAAATACATAAATAACATTAGGGAAGTGTAACAACTGCATTCAACTTTGTGGTACCCCACTAGTTATAATTTTACAATCAGAGAGGGTACTGTCCACTCTTTTTAATTGGGATCCATTAACTATCCAGTTTGCAATCCAATGGACAAAGTAATATATGTCTAATAAACTTATAATATCTGTTAACACTAGTTTACATCATTTCAGTACTACTACTACTACTAAGAATATTACACTTTGCTCTTATTCAGATAATGGCATAGGATGGTCTATATCAACTAAAGCTTTAGCAGTTAAAATCTGCTGTTCTAAAATTTAACAACATAGGATCATAGGATCATAGGAGATTACTAGGTTACTGACCCAGAGTTCATTTTAAGCCTAGCTGTTTAAACCCAATGTAATACCATACAAGAACTAGTCAATACCCAGAACTGCATTTAGTGATGACTTCTCATGCCTGAGAGGGTTGGGGGCACAATCCCCAGTAAGAATTTATGGTGTCCCATCCATTCGTCCAGATTCCTCTTGAACAGTGTCATAGAGGTCCTCTGTGTTGGTAGTTACTAGGAGATAAATCTGTCCCTCCAGCATGTCCTATTTAAGTCACAGGCCATATTTAAGTCCTAAAAATTGGTAGCCCTACACCCATTTGATTTATGAATTTGTAGTAAGCTCATGAGATTTGGGTCTTGGGTTTCTCTGTAGACCTGGCATAAGTTGCCCCTGAGAAGTCTATACAATATGGAGTATGGTGACATGGACTTTAGGTGGTTCGTGTAAGGCACATACTAGAGGCCCTTGTTCTTCTTTGTTAGAAACTTCTGAGGTCTGTCTAATTGCTGCAGGTGCTTAGTATTGTACATACTGAATGGGGCGTTATACTCAATTATTGGCCGGATACATACTAAATGGGGCATTATACTAAATTATGGGCTGGATAAGTGCCGGATATATGGGGATTATAACTTCTTTTGCTCTCGAGGTGATGCCTTTACTAATAATGTGAACTACATGGAAAGCTTTCCTTACAATGGTAGACGCGTGGTGGTTGAAATTAAGATTGTGTTCAACCTGTGATCCCAGGTCCCTTACCACTTTATGGGAACTTAGGGTATTGTTGTTGATTTGACAGTGTGAAGGGAAATTGCTTGTGCTGAAGGGAATGATGATGCATTTCTCTGCATTCAGTTTGAGACCAGGACTAATACACCAGGCGTTGGTCTTTGTGAGACCCTCCTGGAGTATACTGAAATCATTTGGGGAATCAATGATTGCACCTAGTTTGTGGTTGTTTGCAAACTTGGTCAGCCAGAATCCTTTAGTTTTGACATGAATGTCTGAGAAGTATATACCAAATAGTAGGGGTCTCTGCACTGTCCCCTGTGGCACCCCACTGGCAACAGGTCTGCTGGTTGATGTGGATTCACCCACTTTGATAGTGTGTGTCCGGTTTGTGAGTCAGTTGGCAAGCCATCTTAGAAAGAAGGGGGTTACATTTGGTTTGCTAAGTTTATTGGTAATGCCTGAATGTGGGGATTGCCTTTGCCAAGTTGAGGTATGCTGTGTCCAGAGATTTGCCCTCTTCAATGGCCCTGGTCACACTTTGAAATAAATCTACCAGATTTAACAGGCAGAATCTTCACTTCACAAAGCCAGCTTGGTTAGGATTTATGGTTTGGAGGTCACCTGTGTCTTTATATATGAGGTGCATAATACTATGTTCCATGGGCTTACAGATGAGGCTAGTCAGGCTTCTGGGTCTGTAATTTCCCTGGTCTGTTGCTAGGCCACCTTTGTGGTGGGGAATAAGTGTAGCTGTTCTCCATTCCACAGGAACAATGCCTGTGGTTAGGCTATGATTGAAAAGGGTACTTGGTGGTGATGCTAGTTCATGTTTTAGCCTGTTTAGTAGGCAGCCTGGGCTGTCATCTAGTCCCATAGAGGCCATGTTCTTTGCCAAGGACAGGTCTTTGATGACCTGTTCTTCAAATATCTAAGGTGGATGGGGAGTTTGTGGGAGGGTTTGTTGTAAGTTAGGAGGGAATGAGGGAGTGAAATGTTCACCAAACCTATCCTCTAGCAGGTTCGCTATTTCTGTGGGGTCAGTGTGTGTGTGATACTGTTCTGCACATGCTTAGACCCTACCCTTTAGGTTACATGCATAGCTGCAAAAGGCCTTGTGGTTATCCTTGGTAGTACTTGCTAGGTATCTCTCAAAGGAGATCTTGGAGTATTTTACAAGTTGTCTTATTTGCCTGTTAAAGCTGAGGAGGGAGCTTTTCCATTGCTGGGTACTTGTCTTTGTTTTCTTGGACAGCAACTTTTTGCATTTATTGTAGAATTTGTTGATGCTGGAAATCCAACATGGGAGCTTGATTTTACTTTGGGTTCTGGCTTTGATTCTGTCTGGTATAGCCAAGTTTATACACTTATGTAAGTGATTGTACAGGGCATTACAGTAAGCTTCAGCATAGTTACCACTTTCAGCTTTGGGTGGGGCTTGGAATGCATTTATACCTTCACCAAGGGGGGTATAGTTTGCCTTGGTGAAGTTTTTTAGTCTTTGTAAGCACCCTTAACCCCAAGCCCCAATCATAAAAATTAGAATAAAATCTAATTATGTTCCTTGGATAACTCAAGACACTCACTCGCTAATATTCAAAAGAGATAATGCATGGAAAAACTGGATAAAAAACAAACCCCCCTCCAATCTACAATGTTACAGATATCTTTCTAATTTAACCAAGAAACAAGTCAACCTTGATAAAAGAAATATTTCTACCTAAAACCTCAAAATAACCCTCTCTCCAACCCCCAAGAAATTCTGGAATACATTTGACACTGCCACCATTCTTAACCCCTCCTTCACTGACTGCATTCAGAAATTAACTAAAATTGACACAATTACATACCCCACTACTTCTCTCTCCCCATCCACCGAAGCAACTTATTTCTCTTTGAGCCTGTCTTCACTGTTTATATTAGATCACTTTTCAGTAAACTCAAAACTCTGCTGATAACTTACCTTCTCTTTTTCTGAAACTAACTACAAAATCCAGCACATATCCCATCTCCATACTAATCAACAGATGTATCCAAAAAAAGTAGACATCTGGAATAAATTTTATGTAGTACCCTTACATAAAAGAGTTAAATCCACTGACTCCTCTAACTTCAGGCCCATAGCTATTTTCTCTCTATCAAAGATTCTTAAAAAGTGCATTCACAAACAGCTCCTAGATCATATTCTACAAGAAAATCTCCTAACTCCTACCCAACATGGCTTTTGCCCCAACCATAGCACTTTTGTAGCACACAGGCTGTCTCCAGATTATGTGACAATAACTAACTCATCTCTTGCTTATTTCTTGATCTCTCTAAGGCCTTTGACAATGTCTTTCACAACCTACTTCTGTCTAAACTATCCATCCTTTATCTCTCCAATTCTGCTCTTTCTTGGCATGCTAGCTCCCTCTCTGACAGATTACATTCTGTAAAGTGGCTCTCTGCGTCTTACTCCTTCTGTCCAGTCCAAACTGGGGTTCCCGAAGGCTCCATTCTTGAACCCTTACTATTTAGCATTTTCACTAATAAGCTTTACACTTCTTGTCCTCACTCTTCTCTAATACAATATGCTGATGACTCTACAATAATTTCCTCTTCTGAAACTCTCCCCACCTCCTCACCCTTACCCAAGAATCTCTCCTCTCAGTAGAAAAATGATTAACAACCAATGGACTTCTACTCAACCCTAGTAAAACTAAACTCCTCCTCTTCCTCCCTAAATCGCTCCAACATCTCAAATCTACCTTCACTGTCTCATCCCTCAACAGCACAACTATCAAAGTAGAACCCCACACTAAACTAATGGTGGGATCATAACTGATAACCAACTAAAATTCGATCTTCATATCCAACAGTCCATTAAGAAGACTCAAAAAACTTTTCCTTCTCTATAGAAACAAAAAATTTTTCATTAATACATCGAAAGTCTCTGTTGCATAAACCTGTTACCCTCCCTATTATACCCCAGCCAAATCCTTTCCAAACTACAGTCCAATCTTTTACATATTTTAGAACTCACGTATAAAAAATAGCTAGATTAGCAGCAAATCAACACTACTGCTCACACCACTGCCTATCTCTAAAAAAACTGCATTGTCTAGAACTACAACAAAACTCTTCCTGTCTCAACTACGACTCTCCCACTCCATTCTATGCCAACCCAATTCCTGTCCAGCTCTCTCTACTCTCTTCTCTCTCTATACTCCTGTCCTCTCTGTAGTTCTGACCAACACCCCCTGGAAACATACAAGCCCAAAAAAATCCATTGGCAAAATTCTCTACAATCACCCTGTTGCTAATGCATGGAATAAACTGCCTATACATGTAAGAATCATCACTACCTCCAGCAGTTTTAAAAACAATTCAAAAGCCCACCTATTAAACTCATAGACCTGCCTTGGAATGACCCTACTTAACCTTCCATTCTACTCTACTAGAACTAACCCCTCCTTTACTCCTGTTCTTTTTCCTCTCCTTCCTGCCATCTGATTTCCTTTAAACCCTTTGCTTGTTCCAAAAATAGTCAGTTTCAGAGGCTGGCTGCCCTGAAGTGATGATGTTCTTTATCCCAATCATACCTCTTACCACATATATAAGTAAGCATCTAAGTAATTGTGCTGTGATTATGCATGGCAATTAACTGTATTTGATACCTTTACTACTTAATTTGTTTTGTCCATATTATATTAAGTAAATATGTCATTTGAAAATGTGTAAGCATCAAAGCAATTGTATTCTGTGTATGTAATTGTATGTGATAATATTAATACTAAATTTCTATATGTCATTTTATATCTTTGGAACTTTTCTCCTCAGGTCTGTGCTGAAAAAGGGCATCTGCCCAGTTGGACTAACCCCTTCAACAAATGTCAACTTAACAAATACATTATATATATATATATATATATATATATATATATATATATATATATATATCCACACACACACACACACACACACACACACACACACACACACACACACACACACACACACACACACACACACACACACACACACGCGCACACACACATACATTTAAGTAACTGAACGCATGACTTTCCCAACAAATGTTGTCATAACAGTGCATTAGAAAGTGAAGCCACAGCAGATTTTAGAGAGAAAAGGTTAATATTATGGAATTGCAACACATGTGCAGACTCCAAAATGAAAGTATGTAAAAAAAATACAATATCCAGGGAATATGAAACTCTCAGCCAGTGCATGGACACAGTAAGAGTATTTTTTTTTTCATTTTTTCCCTCCCCACTTTCTGCCATTATACCAGCCCTTGAGCCCAGTCCACATCAAGTCTACCAGACACTCCATGCCTCTGAATGTATGTGGTATTTCATGCTGGGGTCAGCCACAGTTTCCATCCACAGGAGGTCTTAACTTATGGCCTACCTGTTTTCCCTTTCCCTTTTGTGACAGCATGGTATGGTCCAAGAGTGGGCATGCGATGTGTGATAGTGGTATATTGCCCCATCTCTGCAGCATCTCAGCCACAACCCTTTCCACTTGCTGACCAAGCCTCCATTAGAGGATCCCTGCTCCACCTAGGATCAACGCCAAGCAATGCCAATGTATCACCTACCATTCTCCCTCCAAGAAGAGTATGTCCATACTACCCTACATTCCGTCAGTCACTGGAGCAACTAATTTAACCTGGTCATCTTGATCATAGTCAGGGATTTATCCCTCTACACCACCAGAGTGACTGACATTGTAAGAATAAGTGTGTGAGAAAAATGAGCCAGCAAAAGAGTTTGAATAACAGTAGTAGCTGAATTTTATTTCAGATTGGAATGTATATAGTGGCTTAAATCATTTGCATGATTGACCAGCACTTGCAAAAGCTTTTTCATGGCCATAGGATGTACGGTGCCCTTTAGCCATGTTTGTGTACGGCTGTGATGCCCCTGCACTGGCCCAGTAATCAAGAAGCCTCACTCATCACCACTAACACTAGTGAGGGATATGTACATTGGGAGGATGACAAGTACACAAACAGTAAAGTATAATTTCCCTAAAGAGCATGCAGAGATCACAGTCAGTCTGGGGCTGGTTTCTCCCTCTCTATTCAGATCCCCAGTAAGACTCCGCACTGGCACAGATATAGGGTTAAGATCTCAACCAAGTGATCAAGCCAATACCTCCAGCACCCTCTCTGTCCAACCAGTGCTTCGTGCCCCTGCCCAAGTAGCTGACACACACACACACACACACACACACACACACACACACACACACACACACACACACACACACACACACACACACACACACTTTGAGACTGATTTATATACAAATACATAAACACTCCTGAGGAAGGCTGGCACAGGTTCACTAGCTATGCCCCCTTCTGCCCAGACTATAAGGTAGTACCAGCTGCCATTAACCACTCTATATCAGCTACTATAAGGCCCCTCCCAAAGGGTGACCAATTCAACTGTGTAATGTTACTATTATCCAAATGGTAAACGTGACCAAAACTTTTAAGGCTATTTATGATTGGCCTATACAGTGTCACCAGATACATATGCAAGTACTCTAAGAGCTTAAATATCTCTAAACAAACCAAGCACAATTAAAAGGTTTAAATATATTTAATAATAAATAATAAAAGCACAAGTCAATACTCAATAACTCAACACAGTGACAACAGAATTCAGAATCACAGTAAATGTTTTAAAACAACATTGCTGGACAGTGTCACATAAATAGAGAAAACATCTAAACTAATCTTGCTGTATTCCTATCTTTATCTAAGAGATACTATGCCCTAAATTTCTTATTTACAGAGCCAGGCAAATACAGATGAGAAGTGCTGATGAGAGAATGTTTCTAGGTCCAAAGACATACAAAATGTACAGATTTTCTCTGAGTGAGAGTTCTTAAATTAATAATACACATTACTGCTGGATTAGCTGGATGACATCACAATTTGAAACCTCTTTGTAAAAAATACTTATCTTTTAGAAGCTTGCTTGGAACTGGAAATTGTAAAACAGTTAATACTTTTACCCTTGAACCCTGTAATTATTCCTGTTTTCAGACAATAGGAAAACCTGCAACTCTAGAAACTGTGTCTACTCTGAGCTGAAACAGAGATAACAGAATCGTAAACAATTTCCACTTATTTTCTTGAGATTTTGCATGTTAACTCTGTATGTTTCAACTACTACTATTAAAACATACATTTGCACAGGCATATAATTTACATCCATTTCTGTTCTTTCCCAGTAGGGTACACTGTGGTTACATTCCTGAAGCTCAGTATCTAACAAAAAGTTCAACACATACTTCTGCACCAGTAATGTACACATAGCATGTAGTTTTCTTACATTTGTAAGACAAATATACAAATCATATTACTGTTCACAAGTGACATAGAATTATTTACAAAATTCCAGCTAGCTGGGCTGGCAGCTTTCACAATGGCCATAAACCATGATACTAGCCAGCTGTCACTCACTGCTTGAGCAGAGAAAAATGAGTTAGAGTTATGTGCACATTCTCTGCATGCATCTGATATATTTATCTTTTAGATGGCAATACCATATGATGGAAGTGGCAATGTAGGACAGATAGATGAAAATGGGAAGCAAGCAGAGGGCACAATAGAATGAGCAGAATGGAAGCAGGAGAGGAGCCCTTATCTCTACAATTCCTAGCTCAACAGTGGTAGAAGAATACAGCAATATAAAAGGTTGGTAACTTAAAGAGTGATGCTAGGAATGCCTACTTTCAGGAGAATTTAGCACTTCACAGTAAGAAAATGTATACACATAAATGGAAGTGAACCCCACCCACATCTCTGATATTCTGTACATCAGAGCATTATGAAGGCATGCCTCACAAACAGTCATAAAGTGAAAAACACATTTCAGGTGAAAAGAATACATTATATCAAGACAAAAGTATGCCTAAATGGATTCAAGTGAAGTCACAAAAGAACTGTTATTGCAAGGAGTTGCAAACACACATTTCAGGAAAATGTTAGAAAAGTGCTAAAACCTGAACATTGAAAAACAATATTTCAACCATCAGGGGATTAAATCATTCTTCCAGTACACTGACAATGTGCACATCAGTAGGGTAGTATACTGAGCCATGGAAGCTGTCTCATACAAGTATTACATTATCTTAAAAAAAAGAAAAATCTGTTGTATCCCTCAAGTGGTGGTTGGAAATTACTATAAACAAAAGACTGGTATAGCCATGGGGGTAGCTATGGCCCCTAGCTTAGCCAACACATGCCTAGGCAAGTTGGAAAAGGATTTCATTTTTAATAACAGCGAATACATGCAACATATTACAACGTATCTGTACTTTATTGATGACATCTTTATTGTGTGGAAAGGAGATGGTGCTAAATTAGAAGAATTTCTCAACTATCTGAATCAAACCACCAGCTTCCTGCATTTCACCTCTTCCCACAGCCTCACTTCAGCAGTATTTTTTGATATGCAGATTACTAAAGACTTGGGGCAAGAAAAAATGGACACAGATCTTTACAGAAAACTTACCAGAGTAATCCTCCTGATACATAATAAGAGTCTCCATTCCACTAGGGCAAAATATCATGTTGATAAGTCCCAGGGTCACAGATTGGCTAGGATCAGCATGAAAATGGAACCCTTCCTTAACAACCTAAATGATTTTGAAAATGATGTTTTGGTGAGGGAACATGAAATCAGTATGTTAAGAAGCATTCTGGAACCTATAATTGAACTAAAAAGTATACATTCACCAGTACTTAACAGTCCTTATAGGAGGCTGTTAAAGAAATCTATGGACAACAAATCCAAAGACAGTTTATTTTGACTTTTATTTTTGACTATCAAACCATCATAGGTTCATAGGTTCATACTAGGCTATCTGCCCTAGGGCATTTGTAAGCCTAGCCAGAGTGTGTTTGGCTTTTGCCACCCATTTAAATGAATTTTACTATGCCCTTTTTCAAGGTTTAGTTTACTGTGCCTCTGTCTAACAGTGACACAGAAGTGATACCCGGGGTAAACCTACGATCTCCCATCCACTCATCAAGATTCCTCTTGAAGAGAGTCAGTGAGGGACTCTGCCTAACTTGGACTGGGATTTTATTCCAGACTGAAGGGAGCCTCTGGGTTATGAATCTGTCCCTCCAGCATGACCTATTTATTTCTGTGCTGTGGTTCAAGTCCCTCGAGCATGTAGCTCGATGGGATTTGGATTTTCTGAGGTGCAGCATGTCCATTAATTCCAGGTTGGACATGGCTTTATACGTCAGGCACAGATATTATTAGAGAGAACTGGGCCATAATTGCTGAAAGCTTGCATTTAATAGACATCCTTGGAGATGCTTCTTCCTTTTTGTATAGGAAAGCCAGAAACATCAGAAGTTGGGTTGAAGGTAGGCCCAGACCATTGGATACATGCACCAATAAGTGTGGAGCCAACTGTGTCTTCTTTCAGCATATACAGGATGGTGACATGTTTTTCTGCTCTTATTGAAAGAAACTGATTAAAACCAGCACAGGAGGTGGTTATAGCTCAATGCAGGTTGCTTATAGGGCAAGCTGCAATTACTGTGAAGCATTTTATGTCGGGAAAAAGCTCAACAGACTTAAAAAAGGATTTATGGCCAACTTTCTGAAATTAGAGCTAAGTGCAAAAATAATACATTGCCTCAGCAGCTGCAGGTTCACAAAAAATACACCGGCTTTAAATTTCAAATTATTGACATTGTGGACCTTTTGGAAATGGAATGAGACATCCCTAATCTTTTAGAAAAACATGAACTATGTGACAGCTGAAACTGAATTATTTTATAAAACTGGGGTGTAATTATTATTGCTCCATAACAAGCATGGTAGAAGTCAGAAAATTGCCCAACTTTTTAAAAGACTACTAAAAGTCTGATATGGGACAAATTAATGCTGACATCACATGCTTATATTATACATGCTAATATTGTTATAAACAGCTATCCAAAATTGCAAATATTTTACAGTGAATATAACTGACATTGGTACTGTTTTTTGATACTCTTGAGTGCCATTTTACTCATTCAGCTGAAGTGCTTTCTTAGTAAGATGCCACACTTTAGCAGACCCCAGGGCCTTTATTTCCACCTCAGCAATTAGAACTGTTTTTCAGCCTACTTAGATATTCTCTTGTAGAGTTATACACATGTCCATTAATATTATAATATGTTTTTTTTACACACAAAACTGATGAAGTATTTATTTGGTATGAACGCAAACTTTGTTAAAAGTGTTTCAGTTTATAAGTATTAATATTTATTGTGATAGAGACCTAGTGGTAGATCTTTTTGTTAGTTAATTAGTTAGTCATTTTGTTAGTGAGTTAGTTTCTTAATTAATAAAGTTTAGATTAGTAGGTTACCCTTAAAAAGCTGTTCTTATATTATGTATCTTAATTTGTCTCTAGCTTTTTTGTTTTAGTTCTAAGGTAGCACAGTCTCATTTTACACTATGGTGTTAAGGGGGGATGGGGACTTGGTTAAAGGAATGGGTTTAATGCTTTTATTGCTATTAACAGAACCACCCTCTGTAACTACTTCATTGCTCCAAATAACCTGAATATATATAAATAATGAATGGTTGAGAGACGAGAAATTGAATCTGATCGGTGCGCAGTATAATTTTATGGTGGTGAAAAGATTTCACTGTTCCAAGGCAGAAAGCAAAGGGACATAGAAATGCAGCTGGAAAATTATTCCAAGCATTAGCTGAACCAAAAATCAATTTGGACACAGGGTAGAACTAACAGGAGGAAACATCTGTCATATGTTGTGCATTGAATTTGCAAGACATTCCCATTGTAATTCTCTCTCTTCATTTCAAGAAGCACAAAGGTGACTGTACTTTATCTTCAAAAATATCCTCTTTCTGGACTTCCTAGATGGCTGCAGGCTGACCAACAACTTAATTTCAGCTCTCTCCATGTGAAAACAGAAACTGAAAAAAGGAGTGCCTGTGAAACAGTTTTTTTTTTTTTGGAGTGGGGGTAAAATTGAATTACTGGCTAGTGACAACACTTCCTGGATGTCATCAAAGAAGAAATTTGGAAAACCAGAAAGAAAATCAACCAGAAAAGGTAAAGAGAAAACTCTGTCTGGGAAGGATTCTGCAGCTGCTCAGCATAAAGCCATTCAAGCCTCTGCTTTGGTTTAAGAGATAGCTTCCAGAAATTTAGAGATAAAAATAAATTAAATGTACTCAGAGTTTATTTCCATTTCCAAGTCCATTGCTATACTATAACTGGCCACCAGGTGGCGCCTCGTGAACTAACTTTCTATTAAGATAGATTTCTGAATTACAATTGTCTACCCCTCTTTGTAACCGTTCACACTTACTAACTTCTGCCCTGTATTCCCCACATCTTTTCTGTATGCTTTCTGTCACCAGACCCCTAGTCACGCTGCTCTTAGTCCACTGATACCCTTAACACCTCTTCTTCTCTCCCCAAGAAAGCCTGCCTTCAGTGTCCTCTACCCTTGCATCCTGCCTCTCTTCCCCCACACCTTTGGATCAACCTTACTCACACCATCAGACTTACCTGTTGGTTAGCTTTCTCTTTACTGATTGTCTCCCTCCACCTTTTACTCCTTTGTCTCTTCCCGCTCCGTTCGCCCTGCGGGCTCACTCCGCTCCCCTACCCTACCCCCAATTCCCACCCACCCCCACTACGTCTAGCTTTATAGCCTGAAAACCACACCTACTTCCTCCCACACTAGCAAACTCCTCCCCTTCCTCGTTCTGTCCCCTCCCACCCCACCCCTCTCTATACTTTCATGACAACTTCCCCTCATCCTCCCCGATATAATTTTAGAACTCAACAACACAACATGTCTCTCAGTTATTCATCCTACCCAATTCAACTGCTACTCCTTCTCAGCCTCACTTATTGTTACTATCTTACACAACCCTCTCTCATCAACCATTCTACCCACTTACATACCACCTTTCATCTCCATACAACAGAACCTCACTACAATTACCACATCTCTCCTACCCTCTACCCTCTCTGCAACAACCTATGTTTCCACTATAAAATTATCCTTCCTCATAAAGTGATCACACCCTCACTATTCTTCATATCCCCTTCCAATCCTACCATCCACTCTATTCAAACTAAGCAACCCAAATACCTCCTCTTACTAACCAAATGTTTAACTTCAATACTTTTATCTGGTGATATACACCCTAACCCAGGTCCAAACCACCCCTCAAATCCTAAATCCATCCTATTCACTTCTCTGAATGCACAAAGCGTAGCAAACAAAATCCCTAACCTTCATGCATGGATATTCCATAACAAACCTGACATCTTAGCCATTTCTGAAACCTGGCTAAAACCCCACATTAAGGATGCCGAGATATTACCACCAAACTACTCAATCATTAGATTAGACAGACCCTACAAAAAGGGTGGTGGAGTAGCTCTACTCTATCCATCCTCCCTATGCCTAACACCTTACAACAAAACCATTCCCCAGTTTTCTAATGCAGAACTACTGCTAGCCCATCTCCAACTAAATACACACAAATCCATTGCTATAGCCTCGCTCTACATTCCCCCTGGAGATAATATCCCAATACTTGAAAACATCCTCTCCTGGCTTTCAAGTAACATTAACAATGAAACTATAATCATGGGAGATACCAACATTAATTGGTCCTCCATACAGTCACCTACACACCCCCTCAACATCAACCTTTTCAAATACTCTCAATTAATCAACACAATAACTAGGCCATCCAAAGACTTCTCAAGGGGCAACATCTTAGACTGGATTCTAGTCTCCCATCCCCATAACTACACTGACAGTGGAACCCTTCCTGACCCCCTCAGTGATCATCTTCCCATCTTCACTACACGTCTTCCAACTCCCTTACAAGTTAATCACAACTACATAACTACCAGATTCCATAAAAATTTCAACCCTGAAGCTTTTTCCAGTAACCTTAAATCTATTAATTGGACTCCCTTAAAAACCCTACCACTCGAAAATGCTGTATCCCACTTTAACACTACCTTCCTTAACATCCTAAATAATCATGCTCCCCTAATAACCAAAAGAATAAAAAGGAAAGCAGCCCCCTGGTTAACTAAAAATACAATTACTTCCATGCGACTCAGAGACAAAACATGGACACAATACAAGAAAAACAAATCTACTTCAAACCTTAATCAATACAAAACTTTACGTAACTCAGTGAAAAAACTTATCTCAACAGACCGACAACATTACTTTATCCACCTTCAAAACAATCATAAAACTAACCCACGAAAATTCTGGACAAGTATAAATTCACTCTTGAAACCTGGTACTATAGAAAACCCAAACCCCAGCCCAGACTCACAAGACATAGATCTTGCTACCCAATTCAATTGTTTTTTCATAGACTCTATTTCTAAACTTACTTCCTCTTTTACACACAACAATTCACCTAATACCTCCTCTTCTGCCAACCTACATCCCCCTCCTACTCCTTTGTCTCATTCACCCTCACCTCAATCTCCTCCTCCTACTCCTTTGTCCCAATCATCCCCACCTCAATCACACCCTTTCTCTATTAAACCTACTCCTACTTCTACCATAAGAAAACTCCTACAGAAATTAAAACCAGGCACCAATGCTCCTGACAACATTCCCTCATACTATCTCAGTATTGCTGCTGATGCCATTGCCCTCCCTATCAGCATCCTCATCAATCGCTCTATCCAAGAAGGTCTTGTTCCCGAATCCTGGAAGAAAGCCTATATTATTCCACTACACAAAGGTGGAAATAATACTAACATCTCCAATTTTCATCCTATAGCCATCCTCTCTCCCATTTCTAAAGTCTTGGAGAAATGCATCCACCTTCAACTCCTTCCCCACCTCTTGGACAACAATCAAATAACCCCCACCCAACATGGATTCAGACCCCATCATAGTACTATGACAGCCCTTCTATCTTTCCTTGAAACTGTTAACAAAGCTAGGGATTCTGGACTCATTGTATCTACCACTCTTCTTGATCTTTCCAAGGCCTTTGATACTATATCCCATAACCTACTTCTTACTAAACTATCTAATCTAAACCTTTCTCTCACTTCACTCCACTGGTTTAACAGCTATCTCTCCAGCAGACAACAAGCAGTCAAATGGAAAAAGCCACTTCTTCCTTTCTAAATACCCTACAGGTGTCCCACAAGGCTCCATCCTGGGCCCCCTTCTCTTCAATATTTTCATTAATGACTTTTATCACGCCATCCCTCAAGCTAATATTATTCAATATGCAGATGATTCCACAATCATCTGCACTGCCTCATCCATACCAACTCTACTAAAGCTTACCCAGGAAGCCTTCTCCACCACTGAAAATTGGATGAAAGACAACCATCTAGCCCTTAACGCTACTAAAACCAAACTCATGATATTTACCCCTTCAAAAAATACTAACATCGATCTTAAATCATTCTCCATCTATAGCCATAATAACATTCTCTTTGAACTTGTATCAGAAACCAAACTATTAGGAGTCCAAATCGATGACCAGTTTAAATTCCACTCCCATCTGCTAAAAAACATAAAAAAAACACACCAAAAACTTGGAATGCTCTACCGTCATAATCGCTTTCTTAGCCCAGCTACCAAACTTACACTCTCAACTACATTTCTCTTACCCTCCCTCCTCTATGGAGCACCCCTTCTCACCAACCTCCAATCTTCCCTCAAAACCAAACTATCCTCTTGTTACAATAAAATTGCCAAATTTGCAACTTCTAACAAATCATCTATACACCACTGTGAACCACTCCACCAACTAAAATGGTTAGAACTACCCAACTACCTCTCATATACCCAACTCACATATGCTCACAAACTGATTTTCCAGCCAACCCTCTGCCCCTCACTCTCTTCTACCTTTAAAATCCACCACACACAAAGACAACTAAGATCAAACAATCAAAACCTCATAGAAATACACAGACCCCACCACCCTCCTGGACAAAACCTCCTGTCCTTCTCTCTAGCACGCTCATGGAACTCCCTTCCTCCCTCTATTCGTACTATCGCAAGCCTCCCATCCTTCAAAAAATCACTCCACTCCTATCTATCTTCCTCATGGCAATGCTCCTGCTCTCACCCTTCATAACATACTATTTTCATCTTGTAACTCTTTCAGCTCTGACTACTCGGACTATAAGAACACCAGCCAGCATATTTTTGTTTTTTAATTTGGTGTATCTCTTATTGCCTTGTTTCAGCTGTTTTCTGCATGATTTATTATGTACATTGTATTATGTTTTACCCCATCAAATGTATATGTATTTCCCCTGTACTTGTTACTTTTCTCATGTTGAACCCCATGTAATGTCTATGTTTATCCTCATTCTCTGTTAATTATGTATGTGGAGCTTTTCTCCCCAGGACTCCATTGAAAACGGGTTCTTGAGCCCAATGGACTATCCTGGTTAAACAAATGCAAATAAATAAATAAATACATTTTCATTATACTCAACTAGGATTACTTATTTGTGTGTTTCAATACAGGATATTCCATTTTAACTCAACTGTGGACTACATACTATTTTCCATTTTATTATTTTGTAGTACGTATTTTACAGTTCAATTTTTATTAGTGAACTAGGTGAATAACATAATTCAAGGAGTGAACTTCATACCCTCCACACTGTGAAGTTTCTCCTTGGTTTGTTTATTATGTTGTCTTGCATCACATTTTCATGGTATACATGCATTTGATTGGCTGGTGGATGGCCGATCGGAAAATATGCAAAAGCAGTGCAGCAGGTTGTCACAATTGCGAAACGGAGATAGTCAAAACACACAATAATCCCCCCTTTTTGACCCATGGTAGCGCTTGTTTAGGTGGTAGAGTGGACAGAAATGCCACACTCCATGTTTTGTACGACATTCTGACCATTCACCACTTTCAAATTTGACATTCTGATTCGGCATTACACCTGTTCGAAGTTGGTGTGGATGCTCAAATGAATGCATACACATTGGATTTTAACCCTGCCTGCCTAACAGATAATCTCTAGAGCAGTTCAATTATTAAAAGAAGCCACAAAAAAGCTTATAATGAATGGGTCAGAAAATACATTTCAAGAGAATGTTTGAAGACTGTGGAAGGCTGAAAATGAACATTGGTGAACAGCATCTAACAATTAGGGGATCAAAGCCTTCCCCCTTTTGTAAGCATGAACAATGTACACATCACTGCCAAACTGTTATATACAAGTGCTATGTTTAGTCTTATGCCATAAAAGCACTGTGAGTGGTTAATTCTTGATCTGGAGTGGAATGATGGTAGCTATAAGGTAGACTTCCATGGATATGAACACTTGCCTGCCCAATTAATATTCTGTAGAATGAAGCTGGAACTAAACATTCTAGAAAAGATTAATTTCAACAGAATTTTTAAACATTGTGGAATAATGAAAATGAGCATTTCTATATAGCATACAATAATCAGGGGATCAAAACCCTCCTACAACTCAATGAACAACATGCACTTTGATACTAAATTGTTGAATAAATATATTGTATTTAGCCTTATCTCATACATGCTTTGTAAGTGATTAGTACTTAATAGATGTGGCTTAGTAAACTGCTACAATGTATACATACATGAATATGAGCCCCTTTCTAATACTCTCTAGGCAAGTGCATTAACAGGTTAAGCTACAGAAGAACTTTTAGTAAAGGGGTCAGAAAAGACACAGTTCAAGGGGATATTACAGCACTGTAGAAGACATAAAATAAACACTCATAAAACAAGTATCTATCAGGGTATCAAGACTCTCCATGTAGTGTATCACCAATGTTTACATCACTTTATGCTTACAATGACCCATGGAGGTTGTGAAAGTGAAACTATTCCCTTGTGCACATATCAATAGTCAGCTCAGTTGTACAACAGATGTCAGGATCTTAGTGTTTTCATTGAAATCTGTTATATTTATGACAGAGGATGAGAGATATAAAGTTTATGTGCAAGCATATGGGCAGTGTCATTACTCCTCACCTACTGTTGCACTATATATGACTACAGTTTGAAGGTTTTTGTGTTCACCTATTTTTTGACAGATTAAAGGTTGGAAATGGTGGGAGAGGAACATATCTCTCAACTTCTTAGCTCAATGACACTTGTGAATTACAACAATTTTCTTAATTATTTATGGACTAAAATCATCAGTGTTTTGTCAGACAACTTCACTTTTTTTATGATGAACTAGCGGAACAAATCATACATACATTAATTAATTGTCTGTGAAATTGAGAGGTACAGGATGCAGTACCCCCCCCCATGGGACAGTTGTCCTTTTTACATATTTATTTATTTATTTAATGAGTGAGTGATTAACTGTGAAAAGGGAAAGAAGTTGATGAAGGAAGTCAGGGTTGTAAGAGGTGGGTAAGAATTGACAATAGGTCACAAGAGGACACAGTCATGACTAATATGCTGTGAGTTAACACAATGAGGGAAAGAGAACACAGTAGTGAAGAAGACATCAGACAGAGAGAAGGCAAATGGTTTGGAGATAGGATTGGGCATTTGAAGATGCTATCTCTGCCAGCTTCAACACAGTGAGACATTACTCTGCACCCTAGGATCCAGGTAACCATTTGAAGTGTTGGGACCTGCTAGAGTGAGTCCTGACAGAGACTGAATTGCCAACAATGGATTTATGCGTAATTAGTCTGAGATGGCCATTTCTTGAAATATTCTCTTTTGTCCAAGGTGTGGGTGTCTCACAGTTGGTACACATAAGATTGCAAGGTTTGTGGGGCTTGCCCCACTACAAAAACAAAGTTTAATGGAAAATAGTTATCCTTGAGATTCACTCTTTTCCTGAATTTTTGGTCTTTTTTTTTTGGCTTGTTGTTACTCAGCATTTCAAGTGGCGACATTTCAGTAGAGAGCCAGTATCCATCCTCACTTGATCCTACCTCACGATCTGGGGGCACTTCTGGGCAGCATGTTCCCTATACAGATAATGTGGATATAGAACATTCTATCTTGTTTGTCACCCACAAACTCTGCCAGCTCCTGATGTTTAACATAATTGTCACCTTCACTTGCACAGCTACTAGCAGATACCACTGTCCCTGCTGCCAGTGAAGGGTTACTTGATACAGGTGGTACAGATAGGGCAGGAACTGTGTTGGAAACTCTGGCAGGCTGGGGCTCACATCTGTACAATGTCTCTGGTAGTGGTAGTGGTGGTGGCACTGTTGCCATCACCTGTGATGGGGCTATAGGATATGCAGGAGTGGTTGGTCCAGGTCTCTGTGCTTTCCCATATAATAGTAACAGAACTGGAGAAATATTAAACAAAAGTTATTGACAAAGAGGATGGGGAAAGAGACATACAAAAATAATCCTCCTTCTTAAATTCCACTGACTCCTCCATTTCATACAGAGTTACATGTATTGGTAACATATCAAAGTATGATTATAAATTTGTTTTTATAAAACCTATTGCTCCTACTAGTATTGGAACTGCCTGGGTATCCTTCTTCCACATTGCCCTCATTTCTGCCTGTAAATCCTGGTGTTTTATGACTTTGTGTCTCTCTGTACACAAGACGCTGTAATCACTGGGTGTAGCAATTTCACTGATCAATGCTATTTTTACCTTCTTTTCTTGGACTACTATATCTGTTTGTTTTCTTTTTTTTTTGCATCTATTTTTTTGAACTGTTTGCAATGGGTGATCCCATGTGATATAAACTATCACTTTCTATAATTATTTGTGGCTCATGTTTCCAATGCTTCTCAGCTCCTTCAATATTACAATGTTTGCACAATCCCCATTGCAACAATCTTGACACATTATTATGCCTTTCAGTACACGATCCTTCTGCCATTACTGTACCACACCCAGCAACAAGATGTGCAACTGTTTCCAATTCTGTTTTATAAAACCTGCATTTGTCAGTTTCTCCCACATGTTCAATGGACTTTTGTGAACCAGCATGTATATAGTCTACTATCCTAGGCTGCCAATATTAAACTTTTGTCTTTTGGTTTAAATTCACCTTTTCTTAACCAATCCTGCATCAGTCTTGATTGACATGAGATTGTTCCAAATGTTTTCTGTACTCACAACTATGCATTTTTCAAATTTCTGTCCTTCTCATCTTTCGCCTTATATTCTTTCCTTTGTTTTTTGGCACATTCAGTTATTGCCTGATTTTTATCTACTTCTGGTTTGATTTCCATTCCTGCTTGAAATTGATATGCTTCTGTTAAACTAAGAAAGGAAGTCATCTCAGATTTATTTTCCTCATGTTTTAAAACTTTCACTATGTTTGGATCTTGTGAGGTCATCAGATATTTATGCAGTCCTATGATTGCAGATCCATATGTGTAATCAGTTTTGGGGGTGAGCATACCTTCTTCAGAACTGGGAATATATAATCTTGGTATAAACTGATTGTTTATAAATCATCTGATAAGCATGAATCATTTTTGTGGTTTTCCTGTCCAACTGATCCAATAACTTTTGGGGCCAGTTAATCACTCCAAAACTTTAAGTTAGGACAGGAAGAGTATCGGTTTATTGCCTGGACTTTTTCCCTAGATGTCAAAGCTGTTTTCAATATTTATTTTAGTCTTCTAAAATACCTCTTACTAAGTTTTGTTCACATTTGTTCATGTTTTATTGCTAAACCTTCATCAGTTCCCAAATATTTATACACTGCCTCCAAAGCTAAAGGTACTGAAGACATCAGCGAGCCAGCAAGAAGTTTAAAAATGTATTAGTAATGAGCCAACAAGATTAAGCACTTTCATCAGTCTATAACCAAGACTTCATCAGAATCTAAAAATTCAACAAACTCTACAATATTTAAATAGTAAAACATCACATGGCCACCACATCAATTAACAACAGAAGCAAATTTGTTAACCCTACATTATCAAGTACAAAAAAAGATAGTTGTTAGAACATAAGGTGCAGGGTTTTCATTTTGTATGATTTGAAATGCCGTACACTACTGATTGAAATACATTCATTAAGGCCAGGGGGCACACAAGCATTCAACCTTAGTTGCCACATCATTTCTCTATATTTGATAAGACCTTCCCATGGCCCTCCCCTCGTATTCTGGGGTACAAAATCAAATTTTTGAAGCAAAAAGGAATGATCAGGGTGTGTTTCCACATGCTTGTATAAAGAGTTTTTAACTTTCTTATTCCTTATATCTAGAT
Organism: Protopterus annectens; assembly: GCF_019279795.1. Lineage (NCBI taxonomy): Eukaryota > Metazoa > Chordata > Ceratodontiformes > Protopteridae > Protopterus > Protopterus annectens. The sequence continues at coordinate 883,507,402 of NC_056732.1, forward strand.
TGCACTCGTAAATACGGTCTTTAAATTTTTGTTTGGTTTTTCCCACATAAAAACACAAACATTGAACACACTTTGCCACATATGCAAAACCCATTGAATTACAAGTGCAGTGGAATGAAGTAACCAACTTGTGGGTCCCTACCACTAGGGTGTTACCCTCAAAAATAAATTTGCATTGGTTGCAGAGTCCACACTTCTAGGTTCCCCACCTCTTGGCTGAATTTGAACCCAGTTTTCCATTGCCTTCCATCAGATTTTTTCAAGTTCTTTCCTGTCCTATATACTATACATGGTCTATCACCAAACTTCTCAAAATCTTTCCCATGACAAGAAAATATTTTCCAGTTCTTACGTAGTATGTTACTAATTGCATCACTGCCCACAGTGTAAGTCGTGACAAATGTCTTACCATAATTTTTAGTATTGTTACCTGTAGCGTGTCTGTCATTAACATCCTCCATAATCTGAGTAGTGGAACCTCTAAAAAGAGGTAGGATGATGCCTTCTAACCTTTAAGTACCAACCTCACTATGAATACTAAGAATCTGTTGCAATGGATACCCTCTTGCCTGGAACATGTCAAGAACTCTGTTACTTTACTTTACTATTCCACTACCAGTAGGCAAAGGAATTCAGGCTTGTAGCACCTCAAATCACTGTACAGGTGATAACACTGCCCCTTGACCGTGGAATCCCAGTAGCATGGGTGACAGCTCTGGTCAAACTATTCTAGGCATCACCTGGATACTGAGAGCTGGTAAAGCCCTTCTGTAGAAGCCTCTTCTTTTTCTGCTCATTGAGGATGTAAAAAAAAAAATCCGGGACTCCTCATCCTCCTGCCCTCACCTTCTCCTGCCATTATTGTCTCAGCCTCAAAGATCTAAAGAAAACTGGCAGAGTACTGGCACCCAATAGACTTGTTGTGTGTGTATCAGCCTTCACACAAAGATGAGTACCAATAAGCACCTCATTTTCACGAAGGATGGCAAATAATAAAAGATAGGTAATGTATTATTTTAGTTCTAATGCCACTTTAATGTATAGAACATATCAGTTCTCCATCCCACTACTGCTGAAAAGAAATGCTCATCAGTGATTTAATCTTCAGATGGTTAAAGATAGCACAATCGCTGGTCTCAATTTTACTTCAATAGATGGTGGAAATTAACCTCTCATAGAAATGTTGAACAAATGGGCAACATGTGGAACATTTATTAGCAGTTTAGCAATGAGTTCAGCTATCATTTTCACGCCATGGTTAACATGTCACGTTAGACTTCTTAAAAGTTGTTTTGCTGAAATCATGCTATGCATTACAACTTACCAGTATATCAGTTAAAAAAAGTCATTAACACTTGAATGTGTGACAGACCACTTAAATTTGGAAATGTGTGGGACATGGTTCTTCAAAACTTAATTTCAGGAAAATTACTCATAACAAGGTACAGTTGAGTGGTATGGGCATGGCAGTTTCCCACTGTCGGTAATCTGGACTTCCTGCACAATCACATAGCTCAACATAGGTGCTGAGGCATGTGTACGGCATGGTATGAAACTCAGCACAACCTTTATCAGGTATACTCGGCATGCAAACTGAGCAATTCAGAAAGAATAATGAGATAAGCTCTAAGTAGTTTACTTGTCTCACACAGAGGAGTAATCTACACAGTAAAACCATACCATAGGTTATCATCATGCTACAGAAGATGGACTTTGAAGCCAGGAGCCTCATACTGTAATCATTTGTTGATACGTACTACCATCACTTGCTTATGTAAAAGGTATGTTGTTTTTTTTACACCCTGCTTCTTTGGATAAGCATCGATTTTTGTGTGTTAATTACTGAGTGGCCCAGAAGTATATTTCAGTTTCTCAATGTATCTACACTTATTGTGCAAAGTTGGAGTAAATTTCCAAGTGTGCTGGCCATAGTAAAATGCAGTCATTTGAATGTGCTAAATTCTGCCATATATCATTGAAATGTTACGTATCTTAGACATAAGGTTTTACACTTTAAGAATTTCTTCCACAGTTGTGACAAATGATAATTATGTTTGTTATGTTGAGTGCTTGTTAGCTTGCAATCATGTGCTGGTACTTTTGGGGTGGAGGGGAGGGGATTGTGTTTAGGATACAATAATGTCTGGCATTCAGGTAAGAACTGCTTTTGTAGATAAATGTATTCTAATGTCAGGCTCTATTAGTCATTAGCAGCTTGAATATTATGATATTTTATCTGTTAGGATATGTGATACCCATGAGAGGGCACAGCTGTTAATTCCAGTGCTTTTCTTGCCAACAGAGATATGCTGAACAGACCAGCACAGAAAGGCACATCCATCTGCAACCCCAAATTTACAGAAGTTGAAAATGAGTTGTTATTAAATGGACTCTATCTCCATGGTAGATGGCGTTTTGTTTCCGCATGTGCCAACTGGCCCTTCTGTGACAATGTCAAGCATAAAGTTGTCACTCATTTCAGTGGTCAAGATCAAAATTATGATATGCCCCCAATGAGAGATTGACAAGATCCAAGTTGCCACCCATAAATCAGAAGACATGACATGGGACTGGATGGTGACAGGTATTAGGTCAACTACTCAACCACCCTTGAAACAGACAGAGGAGTTCTTGGCCACACTTAACAGTAGTACTATGTCCACAGATTTCCACAGTGTGGTGCTGAATGTTGGGGCAGATATGGATAGACACCAGGGAACTTCCCCTAAAGATCCCCCTGGTATATAGTCCCACTATCACTATTTGACCTTCTGTTTACCTGTTAGCCACATTACAGTTTGTAATACCTATCACACTTGTGGCATATAAGAACAGCTGACATCAAGATGCAACATCTGCACAAGATATAGGCATGCCTTTACAACAATGTCTCCTGAGGATGGTGTGTCAGTAGCTCCCATACAAAGTATGTGCATGACTATCATGGAGACACAAGCAAATTGTGTTGGAGCCTTGGCAGAGGTTGTGAGAGTGATCTAGGCTGTGCATGCTGTCTTATGGGAGTAAATGAACCATATACATGATTCATTTGAAAGAAGGAATCACATATTGGAACATGTAGTGTCTAGTCTATTTAGTCTGGCAGGTGTGAAGGGCCATCCTCATGGCTTGTTATTCATGGCAACCTCAGATGTTAGTTGATATGACCATGAATGAGTGAGATCCCATCTCCTGTAGTGCTAACATGTCCACTGCAACAGTGTTTGTGGATATGGCTGCAACAGGCTGTCTCGATGGTTGTGGTCATCATCATAATGTTTCTCCCTGTGCCTCTGCTAAAAATAGGCTCTGTTCTAGTAGGACTTTCTTGGTCAACAAATATTAAATAAATAAATAAATGATGGCACATCCTCCAACAAATTGTGGTCATAGGTAGCACACCAACATCTATTCAAGGTCATGGGACAGCCAGTGCAACTCCTGGGACAGACATCGTCCATGGACAGGTGCATGCATGGCAAACTGAACCCTCTGTCCAGCATTGCTGGGGCATATCAAGTAGGCAATGGCTCAGTGCTGTCACATGTACTGAGACTGTGTCTATGCAGACACACACGCACACACACACACACACACACACACACACACACACACACACACACACACACACACACGCACGCACACACGCACACACACACACACACACACACACACACACACACACACACACACACAGACATATACACATATTAACACCACAAAACTTAGCCATTCCTAACATTACCCCCCAAATAGCAGTTCTGACCACCTACCCTAAAAGCAAGTTTTGTTTCATAGACCTCAGTATTCCCACTCATATAATTTGCAGTGAAATACATTCACACCTCCACTCCCTTCCCCACTTGTTCAAATAACGATAACTGTGCCCTGTCCTTTATATATATGTTGTTGCTTGACTGATGCACAGTGTGTCAAGCCTATATATGAGTGAGCACAGTCTGGTGTTTTACTATGCATCGTTTTTCTTATGTATCTGCTAGCTTTTAAATTGCTATGTTGTAAATCTTTGTGTAGTCTGCTGCTTGCATGTTAGTATCATGGTACACTATGCCCATGTCCATCTGGCATGGCCATCCACTTCTGCTGGCTGCTCTTCTGAAACCATGTTTGTCTCAGCTGTGCCTGCAATAGGCGACCTTTCTGTAACTGCTTACAAACCATAGCATTGTGCAATATAGTACACACAATAAGTGTTTTTGTATTCATGTTAGGGTCATATTGCAGGGCACCACTGGATGTATTCAGGCAGTGGACTTATGTCTTTAGCAGCCCAAACATATGCTTTATGATGTTATGTTTTGTGACTGGGCGTGGTTGTAACTGTGTTCAGTTTGATTATAAGGATTTCAACAGGTTCCATTAACTAGGGTTCCAGGACATATCCAGTTTCACCTTCAAGATGACCTTGTGGGATATCAACTCTCACAAATCAGTGATAGATGTTACATGTATGCTATTTGTGGTAGTCATGCAAACTACATGGGTGGCCTGCACATGCATTGTAGATGATAAACTGCATTACAGACCACCTGCCAGTTGATGGAGAGTTCATGTAACTCCTTCCCTGTTCACCAGGCCAGGCCATTATTTCAATGTGAATACTTTAGGGGCTCCCAACACCTAAGTGAAGAAGGCTATAGCTTAAGATTCCCACATTGTGTTTGTTATCATCCCCTCTGGGGTACATGAAACCAGATATGATCCCACACATGCTGAAGTGTGGCATCAAGGAATTGGTGGAGCATTTTCAGTGCCGAAGCCTGAGTTACCCTGCATTGTGTCCTCAATGAGTCACTGAAAGGTCCCTGTAGCTAACAGACATAAAGCCACACATAGGTACTCTATGACTGCTATGGGGCTAGAGATAAGGCTGACATATGTCCAAGATTTGTTGCATGTTGTCTCTATCCACACAGTATCAGTCAACTATGCTGCTGTCATAATAGGCATGAAATGTTAAATGTGGTCAGATAAATCAGTACCTCCAAGTATGATGTTGCAGCTTCTATAAGAGCCACTTGCAGATACAGGTTTACAAAATCTGAGACAATCCTTAATATTATTCAGCACTTTACACTGTTTGAACATGAGTAGATGCTCATGTCCATGTACAAATCTATGGCAGGTGCAGTGCCACTGCATTATGTTTAAATATTCCTGAAATGGTCCACCATGTTTTCTTGTCTGATTATCTTGCACAGCACTTTTTTATTATACATTCAATAGCATATAACATGGCCAGTCATGTTATTTTGGCTGACCACATCATATAGCTGTAGTTACTAAATCACATGCACCCTGTGAATAGCCACTCATTGTGCAAATTCATATTCCAAGATTTTACAAGCTTTTATTAATGCAATCCTATGTCTTTACCAAGGTATCATAATATCTCAGATATCTCAGATTATGCAAAGGTCACTTCAAAAAATACTCATGTCCCAGATGAACCAATGATCTAATATCTGCATTTTATAGTCTAAAAACGTGATCACATGTCCTAATTATTGCAATAATCAGTTGGAAAATCAGTTTTACTTTTCATATGCGTTTAGGTTGTAAGCACTTTTGCAACTGTTCTTGCTGAATTGCTACAACTGCAATATGCTTTCTCTCGCCCTACCATTACTTTACAGCTTTCCAGTGTTCATCATGTGTGACTACACCCTTTCAGTTCAATATCCTCAGTAAAATAACAGTCCTTGGCTGCTCCTCAGGATTATGAAGTCACTGTATTAAAAGACTTACCCAACAGTATTTTATTTATTTATTTATTTTACATTCATTGACCGGGATAGTCCAACTGGATGCATGTCCATTTTCAGCGGAATTCCATCGCTAGGGCCTGAATTGTCTCAGTAAAGAATCAGTTAAAACTATTTGAAACATCCTCTGGGGGTTTATCAGTAGTGGCAACTGGGACAGGGGTAGTAGTTTGTCCAGGGTGTAGTAGTTTATTCAAGCCTGCCCAAAACTTCTGAGGGTTATTTTGATTTTCTCTCTGTAATTTGCAGTAGTATTGTTTTTTGTCTTGTGGTATGATTGTTTTAGTTTCATTCCATAGTTGCCTGTATTTCATTTGATCTTGGAGGTGTTTAGTTGAACCTCATAAAGCCCAGGCTTTGTTTCTAAGGCTAATTTTGAGTCTAGTATCTTTTGAAAGCCATGGTGCAGTGTTTGCCTTTGTTCTTTTTGAGTGAATAGGTGCGTGTAAGTCAAGGATCTCAAGGAATTTATTGTTAAAGTACATAACTGCTTCCTCTAAGGGGATGAGTTTTAAAATAGACCAATTACATGATTTTAGTTCCTGTTGGAATTTGGCTGAGTCAAAGTTTTTGTTATTTCTAACATTTCTTAGTAAGGGTTGTTGGGGATTGATAGCTTTGTGCTTAATTATATATGTGAGAAGGTGATCGCTTAGACTATCGGGGAGGGTACCAGAGGTGTACAGATGGGGGTGACTATTGATGAGTACCCAATCAAGTATGCTTTCTTTTTGGTTGGGCTTACCTATCCTAGTAGGAGTGTTAATGGTTTGCGTAAATGAGTGTAGGTTAATATGGGTGGTTGGGGATTCTGATGAACAGGTGGCCTAGTCTATATTGAAGTCTCTGAGAAGTAAGGTTTCTTGGGGTAGTGACTAGATATCCAGTGTAAGATGTCTTCAAGTGTAGCTATATTGTTACCTGGGGGAATATACATACAGATGATATAAATGCATTTACTTTTGTTAAGTTGCAGTTTGGTGACTAGAATCTCTAAGTTGTTAATCTGAGCTGGTTGTACTACATCTGTGGTTACATTCAGCTCTGATTTATTGAGTACAGCTACCCCACCCCCATTCCTGGAAGCACAGTCCAGCCTGTGTATGTTATACCCAGGAGGTAGTACTTCATTGTCTGTAGTGGTAGGTTTTAACCAGGTCTCTGACAGACAATCTCAGGAGAGTGAACAGCAAAGAGTGCATGCAGTTTATGTACCTTGTTATTAATGCTTCTAATATTAAGATGACAGGTTAGGAGAGAGTTAGATGGCTTGGAAATTATAGGTTTGTAGCTTAGGTTACAGATAGAGGGGAAGTATGTGTCTAAGGTAGATGAGCCAGGGTTGGGGTGTATGTCTCCAGCAAGTAATAGGCTAGGCCTAAGTTTGGAGATAAGTTTCAGGAATTTGCCTACAAGTTTGTGGTAGAGTTTGATTCTAGTGCTAATTTTCCTAGAGTTGATGTGTAGAAAGTGAGAACAAGATGTTGGATATGTCCTTGTACTGTAAGTATGGTTGGGTGATAGTATGTGCTTTTGGAACTTGAAGTCTTGTGAGAGACTGATTTTCATATAAGGTAAGGAAGTATGGGGATAATAGGAAGGGTAGTAAAAAGCAGTGCAACATTGTTTGAGATGTGGCTTGAGAGATAAGAAACTGTTATACCTGGAATTGCAGTACCAGAAAATAGTGTGGTTAGGTAACTGTATTGGAAGTGGGTGGGAGACTGCCAGATGAAAATTGATAGGTGCTGGTGAGATGTGGGCACAGGGTTTGGGTGGGGAATAATTATCACAGTAAGAGGTGATAGGAGCTAATAGGTGGGTGAGTGGCTAATCAGGTAGAAATGTAGAGGTAGTGGGGGCGGGTGGAAATTGGGGGCAGGGAGAGGAGCACAGTGAGCCAAGCATAGCGAGGGTGAACGGAGCGGGGCTATTGCAAATCCCAAGGTTTTCTAGTCTGCCTTAGAGCAGTTAGGTAGGAATTATGGCACTGTTTTTATGCATTTAATTTTGTTAATCTTATAGGTTCAATTTACAGGAAGTGAAGCCTTTAGATTATGTCCTTTTGTATTACACTTTTTAAAGTTAGTATGCTATAAGTAATACAATTTTGGGGTTGTTTTGATGGTAAAATTTCAAAGATTAGAGGGCAGGAGTAAACTACTTTTTATGTAGGGTTAGGAATAAGCCAATTCAAATTCTCTAATGTGAGAGAGAACAAGGTAAAAAGTAAGGTCTAGCAGAAGGGCAGCTAGAAGGAAATAAGATTTATAACTGAGTAGAGTTCAGCAAATTCTGAAGAAGACAGCAGTAAGAGGAGTGAGGTACAAAAGGGGAGGGCAAAAACAGAAATAACTGCAGAGCCAAGTTCTATAACTGCACAGCAAGGAACAGTCACTTACACTACCAGCTACTGTAAAAAGTATCTATGCAGCTGACAATTTTGTAGAATAGGAATTCTTAGAGAAATAGAAACCTTATGCCAGGAGTGAATATGGAATGGGAGAAATATGGACAAGTGTATTTGGAAGGAGAAGACTGAGTAAAACAATGATTCCAAACTAGAAAGTATTGGCTTTAGAGAGATCTCTGGTGACGGTGAGGGTGGGGGTGGGGGTTACCAGTAGTGTGCACATCCTGAATACATTCTAATGAAATTTACAATCACAGAAGGGTTAAATCATTAACATACACTGTAATGTTCCTGTACTTTAAGTAAACCGAACACAGACGTTTGCAGATGCAGCTTGCTGGTAGAGAACTGCTATAGGGATGCCCCACAGTGTTTGTATTATCTGACAACTGTAAATGGAAATAAAAAAAAAGAAGATTAGGTAAAGCTGATAAGGGGAGTGCTAGAGGAGGTAGGACTGTATTTATAATTGATGCAATATAAGAAAGGAGTGGAAGGAAATAGGTAAAACAGCCAAATTATACAATGACCCCCCCCATTAATATTCCAAAACGTGCACGCTGATTGGTCAGCGTGCACATCGTAAATCAAAGACCTATACTAATGGAAAAAGGTCCGGTCGCCCGGACTTTTTCCATTAGTATAAGTCTTTTTTTTTTTTTTTTTTTTTTTACAGCAACGGAGAACTCAGTTGCTTTTTAGAAACTGTCTCGCTATGTTAAAGGAGTTTAATATAGCGAGACAGCTTTTTAAAAAAGTAACAATCTTCCTTTCTCTGTTGCTTTTTTTAAAGCTGTCTCACTATGTTAAACTCTTTTAACATAGCGAGACACTTTGTAAAAAGCAACTGAGATCTTGTTTTCTCCGTTGCTTCCACCCACAGTTCTGATGTACTGTGTAAGCATATGCATGCACAGTACATCAGAACTTCCACAGAATACCAGACAGCTGCGGAAGGGCAGCACGGAGGCATTATACAATGCCATTATTTAAGAAAAGCAAGTATATTTTTTCTTAAATAATGTCATTGTATAATAGCAATAACCCACTTCTAGGTGTGGGTAATGCTTCACCCTCATGAGCAAACCACACCAACCGTGGGTAAATCCAGCATTACCCACAACCAGGCGTGGGTTATTGCTTATTATACCATGATCCCCCCAAAACGTGCACGCTGATTGGCCAGCGTGCCCGTTGTAAATCGAGTTATACTAATGGAAAAAGGTCCGGTCGCCCGGACTTTTTTCCATTAGTATAACTCTTTAAACACTGTCTCGCTATGTTAAATGGGTTTAACATGGCGAGACAGCTAAAATAAGCAACGGAGATCTCCGTTGCTTATTTTAAAGCTGTCTCGCTATGTTAAACCCATTTAACATAGCGAATGTTAAAAGCAACGAGAAAGCAAGATCTCCGTTGCTTTTAGTCTCGCTATGTTAAATGAGTTTAACATAGCGAGACAGTTAAAATAAGCAACGGAGATGTCCGTTGTTATTTTAAAACTGTCTCGCTATGTTAAACTCATTTAACATAGCGAGACATAAAAGCAACGGAGATCTTGCTTTCTCCGTTGCTTTACAACTCTGATGTACTGCGCAGGCGCGCAGTACATCAGAACTGCCGGATGCCAAGACATCTGCGGAAGGGCAGTAAACAGGCATTATACTATGCCATTATTTAAGAAAAGTAATAGTTTCTTTTCTTAAATAATGTCATGGTATAATAGCAATAACCCACTTCTGGGTGTGGGTAATGGTAAATTACCACGGTTGGCTTTGTTTGGTCCTCGGGCCTCGGGACCAAACCACGCCAACCGTGGGTAATTAGCATTACCCACACCCAGCGGGTTATTGCTATAATAACACTACAGTTACTGAGTTAAATTAAAAACTCTGTGCAGTAATTTGACACTAAAAATATGTTCAAACAAATACAACAAGCATCTAGGCATATATATATATATATATATATATATATGTGTGTGTGTGTGTGTGTATATATATATATATATATATATATATATATATATATATATATATATATATATATATATATATATATATATGTATATATATAGTGCTCAACCAAGATTAATGTACAATATCCAGCTTGGCCTGGGTAAAACTGTCACTGTAACGTATGACACATAAGAGAATATATAGTACAAGGCATTACTACACTATATCAGCTGAATGTCTGCAAACTATAAGAAATTACATTACATCCCAGTTTAAGCATATAGTAAGCAGTTAAATTAGTTTGCTGTTTGTTGGGAATACAGCTGATAAAGCACGGTATCTTCCTTTAAAACAGTGATAGAGACACAGTAGTTTCAATAATATGAACTAAATAGTCAATAAAGTCACAATAAAAACAAACAAAACAGAATAATAAGCCATCTTAAAACAGTAATGCATAAGCAGAGTTCAGTTTGATAGCAAGACCAGGAGTTGAGCATAACCTTTTAAATATATACCCTTGTAAACAGTGGCATATCTTATTGCTTATAACAAACAATTAGGACATATTCTGAGAATCCTTGGATTTGTACATTGCTTTCTTTCATTTGCTTGATTCTGCTCATATACTAATCTACTGTCTTGTCCATTAAAATGGGAAATCATCATCAGAGTCAATTTATATGAATCCCTATTTCTCCCATGTCTGCTGGACATGAAGTCTTCCCAAATTGTACTTCAGTCCATTTATTCTCAGCACAAAACCTTTCAAAGCAGCCATCATCCAGGAAATAATGAGATCTAAGGTCATGTCTCTTCTTCTGCATTCTTGCTGTGGGGAAGGTAAGTACTTGCCCCATTGAACAGGTACTCTGTTTGTCCTTTCATCTTTGACTCAGTGGAATCCATGCTAGTGCACCCAGCCACAAAACTACATGATACACTTTCTCCAATCAAGATACTGTGGCTGTTAGATGTGAGTACCAGCATCAGTAAAGGGGAAATTTATGCCTTATATGCATGTGCTCCAGCACAAATATGCAAAGTAAAGCTTTCATCACATGGCAATGCCAAGCCCATCTTTCTTGTTATTGTGCTCTCCATCTCCTGGGATTAAAACTTAATCCCTCAAAACTAGCGAAAACAATATAATAGCAATAACCCACTTCTGGGTGTGGGTAATGCTGGATTTACCCATGGTTGGCTTTGCCCTCATGACCAAACCACACCAACCGTGGGTAAATCCACCCACACCCAGGCGTGGGTTATTGCCATAGTAGTTACCTAGTGTTGTCTGTGGTGGCAGCAGGGCAATTAGCACTGCAGCAGGTAAGTACAGTGAGGATGTGTACATGTGTATGATTGTGCAGTCATGCATATGTGTGTGTGTGTGTGTGTGTGTGTGTGTGTGTGTGTGTGTGTGTGTGTGTGTGTGTGTGTGTGTGTGTGTGTGTGTGTGTGTGTGTGTGTGTGTGTGTGTGTGTGTGTGTGTGTGTGTATCTGTGTGTATGTGTGTGTGAGTTACTGTCCAGGTGTATATGTATGTATATTAGAATTTGTATTATTGTCTGACAGCACCTGTATGTACATGGTTTGGTTAACTGTTCAATTCAGTGTCAATGCTCATAAATGTGGTCCTTCAGCCTTCTGGAGGTTTTCCCCATGTAGAAGGATAGTAAAGCTATAACAACAATTATTAAGAAAAAACTGGGATGTATTTAGGATTGACCAGAATATTTGTCAAAGAATGGGGGAAATATGGTGTTTGTTTACAGAAAAGACATATCATTTAAAAAATTGGTTGGAGGGTGAACAGTGATCAATGTTTGGTATGAAAAAATGCAGTTTCTGTACCCAGTGTTCCACAGTAATTCATGTGAATGTGTTTACAGTTAGAAATGTCACATACAAAATTGAGGGGCATTACAATTGCTGCAGCTCCAATGTGGTTTATCCTGTCCAGTGTAGGCAGTGCCCAGCCTTCTAAGTGGGGAAAACCTCCAAAAGGCTGAAGGACCACATTTATGAGCTTTGTCTTGATATCAAAAAACAAAAACCTACAAATGCCCTTTACAGGCATGCATTGAAATATGTAACTCATTTGTTTGTTTTTTTCAGTTATTAAGAAAATTGAAAATGATATACAGGGTAGGATTGTAGATGAACATCTTGATGCCTGTGAACTAAGATGGCAAATTAGGTTAAATGGAACTAGCTACCCTGGATTAAACAAAGCACCATCCATTAGTTCTGTCCTGAAATTGAAGCATATTGATTTTAAGGGATTTGATTGGTTAATTATGATCATGAGACTGAATTTGGCGGGTTATTTAAATGTTTGTACTGCTTAATGTTGTTGAGTTCTGCTGAAGTTCCATTGAGGAACAAAAGCGCTTAACTTCTGGATTTTAAACTATTTGATTTTACATTAAAGGTGTTGTGTTCAAGCTGAATGTTGTGGTTTATGCTGCAACACTGAGTTTTTTCAAATGGTTATTCATTTCTGTTTTTATTTTATAAGTTTGTTGACATGAATCATGAGTAACAGATAATCTACCATGCAAAAGATTCAAATTCCAAGTCAGTTTATAAATGCATACTACAACCATAGGGTGTGTGTCCATATCCATCTAACCAATGTTAACACTAGCATTAAACATTGCTATTACTTCCTTTACATCCTACATCTTGGACCTCTTTAACCTTTGACAATGAGTAAGGGAATTTCCTTAGTTTCCTGTTCAAGTTTCCCATTGTCACTATGAATACTGACTTTGGTTTCCAATGAAAATTAGATATGTGTAGTGTCGTTAACCCAGTCAACAAAATGTAACTAGATAAGAAAATAGTGGGATGCTTCTGGGCTCAGGTCATGGTCTTCTCTTTAGGTTGTACTTTTTCAATACATAGGTTCATAACAGTAGCCACTGACTCAGAAAGTTTAATGCTGAATGCAGAATAGGAAGCAAAGAACCCTCATCCATAGACATTACAAATTTACTGACTGGGACCCTATACCTGGTGAAAGTGTAATGGCATGTCCTTTGCTAGTAAAAGTATTACATAAAAACTTATAGAAAATAGTAGTTTCCTGTCACATTCTCATTTGAGGGAAAACTGCATAACATTACATCAGATATTAAAGATCTATGTATAATCATAGATCGAAGAACTTCTCATTTGACTCACAGTTTGGCATGCTGCTAAGAAAGGCCTTAAGTATTATAGGCTCATAAGTAGGTACTAGGCTATCAGCTCTGGGGTCTATAGAAGCCCAGCCAAAAAGGTACTCTGACTTTTGCCACCCAAGAAAATGATTTTCCTGTGCCACTGTCGAGCAGAGCCACAGAGGTGATCCCCGGGGTGAATTTCTTATTTCCCATCCAATCATCAAGATTTTTTCTTGAAGAGTGCTAATGAGGAGCTTTGTTTGATATTGATAGGTAGTTTATTCCAGAGTATGAGAAGTCTCTGGACGGGAATCTATCCATCCGGCATGTTATGTTTATTGTGGTGACAAGGTTTAGGTCCCTAGAGCATGTAGCTCGGAGGGATTGGGATTTCTTTAAGTGGAGCATGTTCAACAGCTCTGGGTTTGACATAGCTTTGTATGTTAGGCAGAGATCACCTCTGAGTAGGCGATATGTGATGGAGTAAAGCTGGAGTTTTTTTAGACGGTCTGCGAAGGGCATCTGTTTGAGGCTGGTAATCCTCTTTGTGAGGTATTTTTGCGGCCTTTCCAGTTGTTGTAGATGTCTTGTGAGGTACATACCAAAAGGGGCATTGTACTCTATAATGGGTCTAATGAGTGATGAGTAGAGGGGAACAATGACCTCTTTTTTTCTGGATGAGAAACCTTTTGTGATGAGGTGTGCCATGTAGACGGATTTCCTGACTACTGTGGCGATGTGATTATCAAAGGAGAGACTACTGTCCACCTGTGTCCCAAGGTCTCTTATCACACTTTTGGTGTTAAGTATACTACCACCTATATTGTAGTTCATGGGTACAGAGTTTTTACCAAAGGGGATGACAATGCACTTTTTGACATTGAGCTTGAGGCCATGGCTTTGACACCAGGCGTCTGTCTCAGTGAGGCCCTTTTGTAGGATGTCCACATCGTTAGGAGTTTCAATTATGGCTCCTAGTTTGCAGTCATCTGTGAACTTCATTAGCCAAAGACCTTCGGTGTTAGCCTGTACTTCAGAGAAGTAGATACCAAACAGGAGAGGACCCAGGAATGAACCCTGTGGTACTCCACTTGTCACTGGTCTGAAGTTGGATTTGGAGTCTGCTACTTTCACAGTGTGGGTTTTGTCAGTGAGCCAGTTGGCAACCCATCTTGTGACATAGGGATTTATACCTAGTTTAGTGAGTTTATCTATAATTCCAGAGTGGGGGATGGTGTTGAAAGCCTTGGCAAGATCTAGATAGGCTGTGTGAACCACCCTACCCTTGTCTATGGCTTTTGAGACTGCTTCAAAGAAGTCTATCAGGTTTAGGAGACATGATCTGCCTTTTACAAACCCGAACTGGGAGGGGTTCAGAGTTTGGAGATTACCAATGTCTTTGTTTATAAGTTCCATGATGATATGTTCCATGGTCTTGCAGACCAGGCTTGTCAGGCTAATGGGGTGGTAGTTCCCGGGGTCCCCCCTTGTGGAGTGGGATAACTGTCACTGTGCGCCATTCAGCAGGCAAAAAGCCTGAGGTGAGGCTATGATTGAACATGGTACTTAGGTGGGGTGCCAGTTCGTTCTGTAGTTCGTGTAGAAAGCAGTCTGGGATGTTGTCTGGTCCCATGGATGCTGTGTTCTTGGCTTTGGAGAGTGTGTTTTTTTACCATTACGATACTCCAAAATATATCTAACTGCTACAGTGATGTCTTCACTCTTCTACACATCTCGGATATTGGGGTAGTCATACAGTATAATTTCTTCTTATGCAGTCTCCTGATCAAACACTTGGTTTAGCTTGTGATACTTTAGGGATTCCCTATTATGAACAGCTGCAATACACTTTGAAAATGTAATAGAGTTTTCAGACCAGAAATGCAGGAAAAGTGAAAGAAAACTTCTACTGAAGGTCAAAAGAAATAAATGAAGAATCCTGAAACTGGCAATAAACTCAAACTAATAATACAGAAAAAAACAGTAGTGAGACATACACAAAAAGATGAACACTTTAATATAAAAGACATACCATAAAGAAAAATAATCACAATTTAGCGCTTTTGTCTAAAGATTAGACATTCTTCAGAACCATGACACAATGAACAAACCCCATTAAAAACATTAAAAGCTGATGTTGTGATGTACACGCCTCCAAGTGAAGCCAATTGCATTAATATCATGAGTACAAACCCCATGAATTACTTAAAGATCTGATGTTCAATAAAAGCAAATATAGTAGTAAAAAAAAGTGCAAAAGCTGCAAGAAATCACAACACAATAATAATAATAATAATATATTGCAATGTGCAACAAAGGCCAAGCTAGTTAAAATCTAGTAGCTCTCTTCTACAGTTCGCTCATAATAGATATGCAATCATTGACCCCCTGTGCGTAAGTGGCATCTAATCTTAGCTGCCATAGCATCTCACTGTGTATTAGTGCATTCTTCCAATTGCCGGAGTATGCTGAAACTTATGCCTGTTCGATGACAAAAAACTTAAACTTGATAAAACCCTCACATATTAGAGAATGCCTGGCAAGTGCTTTGTTATTATCTGCCCATTTTATACTTCATAAGTGCTTGTTAAAAGCATTAATAGTCTAGCCAATATAGAAAACTTGGCATTGTGTACAGAAAGCCAGGTATACCACTCATTCAGAAAGGCAGTCAAATTTACTACCCTTAGCACCTCTTTTTATTTCATCCAATAAATGCCCTTGATAGTTATTCTCAATATATGCCCATCGGTGGCATCTACCCCATTTATGTCTCACCAGAATAATGGGAGAGATGTTAAGTAGTGGTCTTTTAAAATATAATAAATAAAGAGGACCAGTGGAGTGAATGCTCAACGGAGCAACAAGCTCAAAGATAAATAGTTAAAAACAAACACCGCTGAGCAAAACAATGGAGGATTGCAGTCTCATTTAAATCACAAGTAGCTCCTAAATCCAATAGCCAATGATGTAAATAATCCAAGTGCAGGCGAGGTATGTAAAAAGCAGGTTTATTAATAAAAGAGGTGGCGCTTTCATGAGCTTCTTCAGACCTATACAACTAAACTGTCTGTAAACATCAGTTTAAAAGCCAAAATGGCCAAAATCCTGTCCATTATTTAAAGGTACATGGCTCATTAAAAATATCATGTAAAAAGTCATATATAAAATTCCTATACACCATCATAAAACAGTACGGCATTTCAAAACAAAGCCATTCATATTCATATCCATTATTGGAATAAATAAATCAAAAGTATGTGTGACAGATGGGGGGGGGGGGGGGGAATTTTAGTAACATAACTATCAAAACATTGACAGAGCATCTATGCATATAAAGGTTCAAAAAGACCCTACTGGCCACAAAGTAAAAACTCTTCATAGCCTCTTAACATCTTTTGGACAATAACCTTCTTGATTTCAGCAGAGGTCGCAGGGGAACCCTTCCATTGAGACCTGGGGTGATATCTGCCCTAAACTTAATAATCCAATGGATTTCCCTGGTCTCTGTATAATTGTTAATGTCCCCTCTCCTGTATGTCCTTGAGATCTGTTCCAAGATCCTGAACTTAAAACGATGCTCTTGACCTTTGTCATTAGTGTGTTTGGATAGTGCATTATGTGTAGTACCTCTCCTTGTGTGGTATACATGCTCACGAATCCTATCCCTCAGTGTCCTATTGGTCTTGCCTACATAGTAGGCTGGACAGACTGTGCAGCAGGCTAGGTAAACTACATCTCTGGACATACAATTGCCCCTCGTCCTGATGTAGTAAATACCAGAACCATATGGATATCGGAAGACAGGGTCGGTTTCTATATATGGACAAAAATTGCATTTGTCGCATGTGGTCATGTAGGGACCCAACAAAGCAGGTGGATCATTATGGACCCTTGGGTAGCAGAGCAAACTCTTTAAGTTCTTTTTATTCCGATGCGAATCTAGGTCGAGTACCTGTAAGGCTCTTAATAGTTGGGTCAACTGATAAAGCGTGCCAATGCTTAGAGAAAATATCTTTAAGTGTACCTACATCCCTGGTGTAAAAATGGGAAATGCAATTCCATTGTCCATATTTGAACCGCCCTCTTGGCTATCCAAGCCATAACTGGCGTGTCCAGCGGATATTTCAACAGCACCATCTGAGAAATATGGTTTCGCTCTGTCTATCCTCAGATCTGCAATGCCCGCCATCCCTCTGGAGATATCTAAGTGGTCATAGCCACGTTCCCTCAATTGCTGCTAAGGTCTCTAATTCACTTGCCAGATGACTGTCTAGGGGTGTATATCTAGACATCCGCATTGATTGTCCCTTCACTATGTTCTTGTATACATAGCCAGGATGCATGCTCGAGCGATGCAGCAGTGTATTCCTATAGCAGGTCTTGCGATAAACACCCGTGTTGACTATCCCACAGGGTAATTTATCAACAAAGACATCTGAAAAAGGAATAGTGGTCTTCGACCAATCCATAGTAAACTTCAGAAAGGTGACAGACATGTTGATCTGTGTAAGGACTCTAATTGTATTGTAGAGCCACTCCACACAAGGAAGAGATCATCCACAAAACGCCTATAGAATGGTACTGACTCCTGAAACAAACTATTCTGAAACAAGAAGCTATGTTCCCACTCTGCCATCACCAAGTTGGCGTAGCTATTGGCACAGGAAGTGCCCATAGCCACGCCATCCTTCTGCAGAAAAATCTTGTCATGGAAACAAAAAAGATTAGATTCTAAAATAATAGCCAACAACATAAGAATCAAATCAACATCATACTTCAGAGGGAGGTCGGTTCTCCTCAGATATGCACCTACCATTGCTCTACCTTCCTCATTGGGTATAACCGTAAATAAGGACTGAGCGTCCATGGTGACCCATATGAGGTCTTCAATTCAGAACAAGTATTGATATATTGGTAGAAATCCAACAAAAACTGTCTGGTATCCTTAAGAATGAACCTATTGGCATCAACCAATGGTCTGAGTTGTGCCTCAACAAAAGTGACAGGGTTCAGTTGACCACCCTCTCCCTGCAACTATGGGTCTAAGAGGTGGATGTAGTGAATCCTTATGGATCTTTGGGAGACCCTGAATGGTAGGTAATAGGGGATGAACCACATTGAAAAATTCATATAGAAGTATCAATAACACCATTATCAAAAGACCAAATAATATGGAGCGTATGCTCTCAATGATGCTGTCCACCCTACCATTGGTAATAGGAACATAAAACTTGTCATCAGCCAACATTAGTAGCATATCATTATTATACCTGTCCATGTCAAAAACTACAATCCCACCTCCTTTGTCTGCGGGTCGGATAATAATCTCCCTGTTGTTACGTAGGGAGTCCAAGGCCCTACGTTGTATAAGGCTGAGGTTATATTTCCTTCTCCTGTTGCCAGATTCTGACCCATTCAACCTATATATCTCATCTTCTACCAGTTTGCTATATGCCGCAACCAGAGGGTGTATCGGAGGGAGGAATGTACTAGGTGTCCTAAACACAGTGGTATTAGCCTTCATCTCTGTGCTGTTGAAGAAAACCTTCAGGGACAAATTCCTGACAAAAAGCTTAAAGTCTCTTAAAGTCTCTTTGTATCTACTATCTGAGGTTGGAATAAAAGTGAGACCCTTAGAGAGGACTTGTGACTCATGTTCAGTCAAAACATGACTGGACAAATTGAACACGAGTCCTAATGCTTCCCCTCCCACATTTTCTTGATTGTCCGGTTGGATGGACGATCCGGCGAAAGTTTCCTCTTGTACCTCCCTTGGCATTCTGGAGCGACTTCTCCTCGTTCGTAGGCACCCTGATGGGAAAAGGGTGTCTGCCATCCCTCTGGAGGGAGAATGGTGAAAAGTGGAATCCAAGGGGGAAATGGGATCCCGTCCATCAGGATCTCTACTCGATGCATAGGAGGAAACTTTCCTCCTAACGACTGGTTCAAGAGGCGGGACAGTTGGTTCAGCCCTGCTGACTAAAGATTCAGCCCTTCTTACTGAATCAGCATTGGCATCCAGGTCGGTGGTAGCTGTCGGCTCCAGCACAGAGTCCATTCCGATGGGTACAGCGTTGGCAACGGTACCTGCACGACCAGCTTGGTCTGTGGGGATGGCTGGGCCAATGTTGCTGTTGGAGCCAGTGTGATCATTGTCCAGGCATGAGCCAGGAAGTTCAACCGTGCCTGCATCGATTGCAACTGGCACCCTCTACCCGGAGCTATTGTATGATTGGCAACAGCTTAATATTGAGGTAAGCCTCAAATATTTGAAACTTATGAATGCTTTTTTTCTCCCGTTAGAGGAGAAACTTAAAGAAGATGTCAGGAAGGCGAAGAATGAGATACTCAATGTGTTTCCGGTCTCTGTTGTAGACCATACCTTATCTGTTTTGTTGGACAATGTTACGGTTTATGAGCGGCGCCTTCTGAATCAGAAAAGGGCCAAGTTGCAGCGGGACTCAACGGATTTCCGTTTGGGCAACATCTTCACTTGGCCCAGGCACAATGATTACAACAATACCAACAATACAAACAGTGCATTCCGTCAGGCCCTCGGAACTTGTACCTCTTCCTCCATCACCACAGGGAATACCAGTGACTCAGGGAACACGGACCGTGCTCCCAATAGAGATGCAATCGATGTAGGCATGGTTGAACTTCCTGGCTCATGCCTGGACAATGATCACACTGGCTCCAACAGCAACATTGGCCCAGCCATCCCCACAGACCAAGCTGGCCGTGCAGGTACCGTTGCCAACACTGTACCCATCGGAACGGACTCTGTGCTGGAGCCGACAGCTACCACCGACCTGGATGCCAATGCTGATTCAGTAAGAAGGGCTGAATCTTTAGTCAGCAGGGCTGAACCAACTGTCCCGCCTCTTGAACCAGTCGTTAGGAGGAAAGTTTCCTCCTATGCATCGAGTAGAGATCCTGATGGACGGGATCCCATTTCCCCCTTGGATTCCACTTTTCACCATTCTCCCTCAGAGGGATGGCAGACACCCTTTTCCCATCAGGGTGCCTACGAGCGAGGAGAAGTCGTTCCAGAATGCCAAGGGGAGGTACAAGAGGAAACTTTCGCGGATCGTCCATCCAACCGGACAATCAAGAAAATGTGGGAGGAAGCATTAGGACTCGTGTTCAATTTGTCCAGTCATGTTTTGACTGAACATGAGTCACAAGTCCTCTCTAAGGGTCTCACTTTTATTCCAACCTCAGATAGTAGATATGAAGAGACTTTAAGAGACTTTAAGCTTTTTGTCAGGAATTTGTCCCTGAAGGTTTTCTTCAACAGCACAGAGATGAAGGCTAATACCACTGTGTTTAGGACACCTAGTACATTCCTCCCTCCGATACACCCTCTGGTTGCGGCATATAGCAAACTGGTAGAAGATGAGATATATAGGTTGAATGGGTCAGAATCTGGCAACAGGAGAAGGAAATATAACCTCAGCCTTATACAACGTGGGCCTTGGACTCCCTACGTAACAACAGGAGATTATTATCTGACCGCAGACAAAGGAGGTGGGATTGTAGTTTTGACATGGACAGGTATAATAATGATATGCTACTAATGTTGGCTGATGACAAGTTTTATGTTCCTATTACCAATGGTAGGGTGGACAGCATCATTGAGAGCATACGCTCCATATTATTTGGTCTTTTTGATAATGGTGTTATTGATACTTCTCTATATGAATTTTTCAATGTGGTTCATCCCTATTACCTACCATTCAGGGTCTCCCAAAGATCCATAAGGATTCACTACATCCACCTCTTAGACCCATAGTTGCAGGGAGAGGGTGGTCAACTGAACCCCTGTCACTTTTTGTTGAGGCACAACTCAGACCATTGGTTGATGCCAATAGGTTCATTCTTAAGGATACCAGACAGTTTTTGTTGGATTTCTACCAATATATCAATACTTGTTCTGGAATTGAAGACCTCATATGGGTCACCATGGACGTTCAGTCCTTATTTACGGTTATACCCAATGAGGAAGGTAGAGCAATGGTAGGTGCATATCTGAGGAGAACCGACCTCCCTCTGAAGTATGATGTTGATTTGATTCTTATGTTGTTGGCTATTATTTTAGAATCTAATCTTTTTTGTTTCCATGACAAGATTTTTCTGCAGAAGGATGGCGTGGCTATGGGCACTTCCTGTGCCAATAGCTACGCCAACTTGGTGATGGCAGAGTGGGAACATAGCTTCTTGTTTCAGAATAGTTTGTTTCAGGAGTCAGTACCATTCTATAGGCGTTTTGTGGATGATCTCTTCCTTGTGTGGAGTGGCTCTACAATACAATTAGAGTCCTTTTTTACACAGATCAACATGTCTGTCACCTTTCTGAAGTTTACTATGGATTGTTCGAAGACCACTATTCCTTTTTTAGATGTCTTTGTTGATAAATTACCCTGTGGGATAGTCAACACGGGTGTTTATTGCAAGACCTGCTATAGGAATACACTGCTGCATCGTTCGAGCATGCATCCTGGCTATGTATACAAGAACATAGTGAAGGGACAATCAATGCGGATGTCTAGATATACAACCCTAGACAGTCATCTGGCAAGTGAATTAGGAGACCTTAGCAGCAAATTGAGGGAACGTGGCTATGACCACTTAGATATCTCCAGAGGGATGGCGGGCATTGCAGATCTGAGGATAGACAGAGCGAAACCATATTTCTCAGATGGTGCTGTTGAAATATACGCGGGAGAGGCCAGTGATGGCTTGGATAGCCAAGAGGCGGTTCAAATATGGACAATGGAATTGCATTTCCCATTTTACACCAGGGATGTAGGTACACTTAAAGATATTTTCTCTAAGCATTGGCACATTTTATCAGTTGACCCAACTATTAAGAGCCTTACAGGTACTCGACCTAGATTCGTTTACCGGAATAAAAAGAACTTAAAGAGTTTGCTCTGCTACCCAAGGGTCCATAATGATCCACCTGCTTTGTTGGGTCCCTACATGACCACATGCGACAAATGCAAGTTTTGTCCATATATAGAAACCGACCCTGTCTTCCGATATCCATATGGTTCGGGTATTTACTACATCAGGACGAGGGGCAATTGTATGTCCAGAGATGTAGTTTACCTAGCCTGCTGCACAGTCTGTCCAGCCTACTATGTAGGCAAGACCAATAGGACACTGAGGGATAGGATTCGTGAGCATGTATACCACACAAGGAGAGGTACTACACATAATGCACTATCCAAACACACTAATGACAAAGGTCAAGAGCATCGTTTTAAGTTCAGGATCTTGGAACAGATCTCAAGGACATACAGGAGAGGGGACATTAACAATTATACAGAGACCAGGAAATCCATTGGATTATTAAGTTTAGGGCAGATATCACCCCAGGTCTCAATGGAAGGGTTCCCCTCGACCTCTGCTGAAATCAAGAAGGTTATTGTCCAAAAGATGTTAAGAGGCTATGAAGAGTTTTTACTTTGTGGCCAGTAGGGTCTTTTTGAACCTTTATATGCATAGATGCTCTGTCAATGTTTTGATAGTTATGTTACTAAAATTTTTTCCCTCCCCCCCCCATCTG
>NC_056732.1:883535305-883557805 GCF_019279795.1 Protopterus annectens
TGTTTTGTTTATTGTGATGACAAGGTTTAGATCCCTGGAGCATGTGGCTCTGACGGATTGGGATTTCTTTAAATGTAGCATGTCCAATAACTCTGGTTTTGACATGGCCTTGTATTTTAAGCAGAGATCGCCTCTGAGTAGACGATATGTGACAGAGTATAGCTGGAG
This sequence comes from Protopterus annectens, assembly GCF_019279795.1. NCBI lineage: Eukaryota > Metazoa > Chordata > Ceratodontiformes > Protopteridae > Protopterus > Protopterus annectens. Next base: position 883,535,474 of record NC_056732.1, read on the forward strand.
TTTTTTAAGATGGTCAGCATAGGGCATCTACTTTAGGCCTGTGATTCTTTTAGTGAGGTATTTCTGCTGCCTTTTCAGTTGTTGCAGATATCCTGAGAGATACATACCAAACAGAGTGTTGTATTCTATAATGGGTCTAATGAGGGATGGGTACAGTGGGACAATTACCTATTTTTTTCTGGATGAAAAGCCCTTAGTGATGAGGTGTGCCACATAGAAGGATTTCCTGACTGTTGTGGTGATTGTGGTTATTGAAGGTGAGACCACTGTCCGCCTGTGTCCCTAAGTCTCTTATCACACTTTCGGTGTTTAGTGTACTGTCACCTATGTGGTAATTCATGGGTACATGTTTTTTCCCAAAGGGGATAACCTTACATTTCTTGGCATTGTGCTTGAGCCCATGGCTCTGGCACCAAGCATCTGTTTCTGTATGTCCCTTTTATAGAGTACCCACATCAGTTGTGGATTCAATAATGGCTCTCAGTTTGCAGTCATCTGCAAACTTTGCTAGCTAGAGCCTTTTAGTGATGGCCTGTACTTCAGAGAAGTAGATGCCAAACAAGAGAGGTCCCAGGACTGAACCCTGAGGTACTCCACCTGTCACTTGTCTGGAGCTGGATTTGGCATTGGCTACTTTTACAGTGTGGGTTTTGTCAGTAAGCCAGTTGGCAACTCATCGAGTGATGTAGGTATTAATGCCCAGCTTAGTAAGGCTATCTATGATTCCAAATTGGGGGATGGTGTCTAAGGCCTTGGCAAGGTCCAGATATGCTGTGTGGACCACCTTACCCTCATCCACAGCTCTGGAGACTGATTTGAAAAGTCAATCAGGTTCAGGAGACAAGATCAGCCCTTCATGAACCCAAACTGGGTGGGGTCCAGTGTTTGATGGTTGCCAATGTCTTTGTTTATAAGTTACATGATAATATGTTCCATGGCCTTGCAGATCAGACTTGTCAGACTGATGGGGCGGTAGTTCCTGGGATCCAAGGTGGATCCCCCCTTTGTGGAGTGGGATAATGGGCATGAAGCCTGAGGTGAGGCTATGATTAAACATAACACTTAGGTGAGGTGCTAGTTAATTTTGTAGTTCATGTAATACACACTCCCGTATGTCATTTGGTCCCATGGATGCTGTATTCTTAGCTTTGGAATGTGCATTTTTACCTGTGTGGCCATTATTACCAGCATTTGTCAATCTTCTGGTATTGAGATGGGCCCTTTAGGGTGTGAGAGGGGGTAAAGTTGGCACTGAATTGATCTGCCAGGATATTGGCAATATCCTTGGGATCATTATATTTAATGCCATTCTGTTGTACCTCAGAGCAGATCTGAGCATTGCCATTTAAATTCTTGACATAGTTATAGAATGCCTTGTGGTTGTCTTTGGAATCTTTGGCAATTTTATTTTCATAACTAGCTTTGGAGAATTTTATGAGGGATCTCAGCTTCTTACTGAGGCTGGTAAGGGAGTTTTTTGCATCCTGGGATTTTCCTCTTTTCTGCAACAGTTTCTTCCTTTTGTTGTAAAGTTTGTTTATGGCAGCGGACCACCAGATTGGCTTCCTTTTTTTGGAGGAGAGCATCTTGGTTCTATTTGGGATGGCACGATTCATGCATGAGTGGATGTGCTCATACAGTGCCTTAGTGTAGGACTCAGCAGTCGAACTTTCAGTTCCCATCTGCATAGATGTCATGAAGTTTTTCACTTCTGACTTGAGTAGCATGAAGTTGGCTTTGGAGAAGTTTTTTTTTTTTTATGGAGGTTTCCTTACTGGGGTCATATTTAATGGATTTTGTATTGTGAAAAAAAAGAAGCAAAAATCTGTCCCCTTCTCTGAACCTATTATAAATCTCATACATCTTTAGAAAAGAATCCAGAACAGCCACAAGCAGCGAAGTCCTGTATATAGTAATTGAAAAATGCTTTACCCATTACTGGAATTGTATCTATCTATCTATCTATCTATCTATCTATCTATCTATCTATCTATCTATCTATCTATCTATCTATCTTTCTATCTATTTATTTATTTGTTTAGTTGTACTTATTAACTGGAGTAGATCACTGATCCATATGGACCATTTTATTTCTCAGGCCAGAAATAGGGTTGCCACCTTTAAAGTGGGCCAAAGTGGGACATGGGGGTGTGGCCAATATTACACTGGCCACACCCTCTACCATGATGTCACCACCAGAGTGGTGAAGGAGATGCTGTTATGGGTACGACAGATGGCTGCTGGAGTGGCTAGCTGGTTGGTGGGAGTAGCAGCTGGATGGATGAATGACTGAATGGATGGCTTGATGGATGGATGACTGAATGAATGAATGCATAGCTGGATGGATGGCTGGCTGCATCAATGGATGGATGGTTGGCTGCATAAATGGATGGACGGCTGGATGGATGGCTGGCTGGAGTGGCTAGCTGGTTGGTGGGAGTAGCAACTGGATGGATGGCTTGATGGATGGATGCCTGGCTGGATGGATGACTGGCTGCATGAATGGATTGATGGCTGGCTGCATGGATGACTGGCTGGCTGGACAGATGGAGGATGACTGGCTGGCTTGAGGAGGATAGCCACAGAAGAAACAACAAATGTGCCACAGGATACAAAAATTTATTGAAGTGAGACAGCAGACTTCATCAGACAAAATGAATGTGTTGTTAGTATCATTTTATACTTATAGTGACGTCATCAACTACATTGATTTAAACAAGTAACTTGCAATAATTAATTAAGACATCAATTAAAACATCAATTAAAAAACTTAAATAAAGAATACACATTTTTCTAGAAACCACATAATATAAACAAATTATTTTAAAAAAACACAGCTCTAAATGAATTGAAAAGATGCATAAATATAACTGTATTAAAGTATAAAATATATACAATTATAGCAGCATAAATAATTTTATAGCATTTTAAACTAGCTTACTAAACAGTACCTAATGCTGTTAGGACAGTTGACTCAATCTCATGTGAATATTACATATAATCATAAACAGTTGAAAGTGAAATGTCCAGTCCGTGTATAGGAATAGTATTAACTATACCACAATGCTCATTCATTTCATTTTTCCATTTGAGTTGTATAACTGCACTCCTATACTCAACCCCTATGGAAAATAGTTTTTTTGGTTAGCATTTATACACCTATTTTCTTAATATACATTGTTATGATTAGGTTATGTGAAATGAATAAGCATTGTGGTATAGTTAATACTATTCCTATACACGGACTGGACATTTCACTTTCAACTGTTTATGATTATATGTAATATTCACATGAGATTGAGTCAACTGTCCTAACAGCATTAGGTACTGTTTAGTAAGCTAGTTTAAAATGCTATAAAATTATTTATGCTGCTATAATTGTATATATTTTATACTTTAATACTGTTATATTTATGCATCTTTTCAATTCATTTAGAGCTGTGTGGGGTATTTAATTTAATTTAATTTAGTTTTTTTAAATAATTTGTTTATATTATGTGGTTTATTTAAGTTTTTAATTGATGTTTTAATTGATGTGTTACTTGTTTAAATCAATGTAGTTGATGACACTATAAGTATAAAATGATACTAACAACACATTCATTTTGTCTGATGAAGTCTGCTGTCACATTTGTTGTTTCTTCTGATTATTGGCTTGAGGAGGATGGCTGGCTGGCTAGATGGATGGAGGAGGAGGATGGCTGGCTGGCTGGATGGAGGAGGAGGATGGCTGGCTGGATGGAGGATGGCTGGCTGGCTGGCTGTTGGAGGATGGCTGGCTGGCTGGCTCGATGGATGGAGGAGGATGGCTGGCTGGCTGGATTGCTTGTTATAAAAAAAAAAAAAAATCTTGGTCTTTTTTTAGCGGCAGTAGAAGCGCTTTAAACAAAGCGCTCTTACAGCCACAATCTTTGCAGCACTCTTCCTGCCCCAATCCCCACCCCTTTTGTGAATTGCAGCCAATTGCTGCATGAATTAAAGCACCCAGACCTAAAAGACAGCAACTTTGCCAGCAGGTCTGGGTTGGTGACGTAACTGAATTGCCATGAAAAAGCCGGAAGCAATTGCGACTTTTACACGGCAATTCAGTGCGATCGCAAAAGCGGGACTTTTCATGTCCCACTACTTGATACAGCGGGTGACATGATAAGGTGACTTAACCTGTGAGTGTCCCACTGACAAGGGGACGGGTGGCAACCTTAGCCAGAAACTCTGCTTAAGTGACTTGTTCCAGCATCACAAAGCAGGTGAATGGAGGCTAAGAAATTCGATTCCCTGAGCCACAGGAAGCAGCTCATTAAAATATCATAGCTTTAATCCTCTACACTAATTGCCACATAATCACATGACTGTCCCATACCAGGAATCATATGAACTACTTTTTTGTTTAACATTAGTGTTATGGATGGGTATTATCCTGCTCCAGTGGAGCAGAGAGATAAAGTCCTGACTATAGCCAATGTGAGCTGAGTGAAAATGATGACTTACATGCTTAATGGGTTAGGTATGGAGAATTTGTGTGGCCATCTTTAGAGGGTGAAGATGCTTGTGTTAGGGGCATACATGTGCAGTTTGATTTCCCTGGTAGAAACTGAGGCAATATCATCCACATTGTGTTGCCATTGAAGTGGGCAGGGAATCCTGCTGATGTCAACCTGTAGCAGAAATGAGGCGATGTCCAGTGCTGACACCCACTGCATGCACCTAACATTAGGGTTTTACTAAGCATGCAATGAATAGCTAAAAAATAGAAAAAAACTCTCTCTTCTGTCACTGTGATCCTGCCCCATGTTCCTCATTCTTCTCTGTCATCCCAATCATGGGTTGAGGTCAGACTGGGGGAGGCTATTGTAGGATTAGTAGATCTGGTGGATGAGAAGAGAGCCTGAGAGTAACTGATTGTCAGCAGTGGAGAGCCAAAACCACACAAATTAATAATAATAATAATAATAATAATAATAATAATAATAATAATAATAATAATAATTAAAATTGTTATGTCTGGGTATTGATGTGCCCAGACTGGGGATAATGAATTATGATTCCTGCATGGTAATAAAAACAGTGTGGAGTTACCTATAGTTATATATTGTCTTAGAATTTCCTGTGGGTGATATTTTGTATGAATGGTGAAGATCCCAATTACACCAACTTTAATTTTCATAATGCACTTCATGAGCAAGTAGTAGCATGGCTTGATTACTGTGGTACAATCCAGATGCATGTGAACTAAATGGACAGATAGATAGACAGATAAGCGTACAGATATCAGTCATATCAAACAATTGGTTAATGATAGTTATAAACTATAGGCCATAGAGAAGGATTTATAATGTCTAGGAAATCAGAAATATTCTAATAAAGTCTGTAACTTTAATAAGATGTATAACGTCTAGGAAATTAGAAATTAGAAATTCATTGTTTGTAAATTATATAAGACCCAAACTAAAAGGTGGAATAATATACAAATCTTAAAAGAAAACAAGAATGTATAAATTGGGAATGTGAGGAGCTATCAAAGAAGGGTGGCCACTGTGGTGCAGCGGTTACCATTGCTGCCTCACAGCAAGAGGTTCACTGGTCTGAACCTCGGCTAGGGTGCCTTTTGTGCGGAGTCTGCATGTCCTTCCTGTGGTCGTGTGGGTTTCCTCCAGGTGCTCCGGTTTCCTCCCACATCCCAAAGACATGCTGCAGGTGGATTGGACACTCTAAATTGGCCCTAGGTGTGCATGCATGTGTGTGCCTTCGGTGGAAGGTTAGGCGCCAGGCTGGCAACTCAACACTGTAAAACCTCCACTGCCAATTATGAGCAGACCAGTGATCCGCTGTGGAGACCCCTAACTGGGAAAAAGCCAGAAGAAGAAGAAGGAGTTATCAAAGAGTAGTAGAGAATCATCACACAACCTATGTAGATGATTATTCAGGAATGAGAGATGTACTAATCTGTAGCTGATGCATGAACTAGAATACCAAATTATATTAAAGCAAGCACTAGTTTAAATATAAAAAAATCGACACTTATGGGAATGACTATTTTGGTATATTGACAAGCTAGATGAGCTTTATTACTTGTGCCTGAAATGTTTCTATGTATATGTGGGCACGTGCTGTGAGTTTATTAAACATAGTACTTTCTTCTACTAGCATCTTATGAAACTGATCTGTAGTGATGAACACGTTCACTTAGTGATTTCTTTTGTTTCGAGAAGATTGAAGTAATGGCACACTGGGGAGCTTACCACATATGATTTATTTTGTTTAATTGCATAGGTTCATAAGTTCATAGGTGTTTACTAGGCTAATGCCCACAAGGGCCTTTTTAAGCCTAGCCATGCATCCCAAATCTCTGTCAAGTTATGATACCCTTAATAAGTGTAAGTATGGGTGTGGGAGATGAACAATTTACAGGTTACCTGTTTGCAACAGAGACATAGGTGCCAAACCAGGGATGAATTTCTGGCTTCCCATCCAATTGGCTAAGTTGCAATTGAATTGCATTAGGGAGGAAATCTGCTTCACATGGATGGGGAGCCTGTTCCATAGACAGGGTAGTCTCTGGGATACATACCTATCTCTCCAGCAGGTCTTATTTATATCACAGGCAAGGTTTAAGTCTTTAGAATGGGTAATTCTGGTACTGTGTGTTCTGTGGCTATGCAGGAGTCCATCAGGGTGGGGTCTGACAATGCCCTTTATGCCAGGCATAGATCTCCTCTCAAAAGCCTCTAGGAGACAGAATACAGGGATAGGGCCTTGAGGCGGTCTACAAAGGACATATTACGTACGTCCTGTATTCTTTTATTGAGAACCTCTGAGGATGTTCCAATTGGTGGATATGCATGGTTAGGTACATACCATAGGGGGCATTGTACTCAATAATAGGCATCTTTACAGGTATGCATGTTATCAGTCTATTTATTACATTTTACTATCCACGGAAATATACTAATCCAAAGACACTTTTCAGCCCTGACCTATGCCTATATGCCTACTAAATTACAGTGTCATAGTCTGTCACATCTGTTATTTACATAGAAATAAGTAGCCTTATTGCAGTGATTATCACAATATATGAAGAAGGAAAATTACATGATTCCATAAAATTTTAAAGCAATATTTACAATGATCAATTGGAAGGGCAGCTTTTATAAAGAGACCAGTGATGCAGCTAGTGACAGAGTGAAAGCAGTCATCATGATACAAGTATTAATATAACAAATGCACATTCAGACAACACATTTATTACTGCAGAGTCAGAGTATAGGACACATATAGAAATCCAGTGTTGAATTATAGAGCACGTATAGTAATCCAGTACTGAATTATTTTTTTTCTAATACTTTTCTTTATAGTAGGAACATGTTGGTTCCTTCAACAAATATTCTGTTAGTTTACTGTTAATTCTGCAGTTTTAAAAGTTATGACTAACCAGTAGGCTGACTTGATATTTAAGATTGGGTCATGCTTTATCGCTTTTTTCTTAAGGTACTTAATTTGTTGAGTGAGCCACACAAATTCATCTTCTGAAATATAACATCATGAATATGGTGAAGAAGTGTTCATGTTTAACATCTAACTGAGCATGCAACCTAGGAGAAGAACATCTCATATTGGCTACTTTTATCAGCAGGAAGTATTCAAAATTGCATAATGCATAAAACAGGCATTGATCAATAAAATAATCTATAAACTTGGATTATTGTGAAGCAAAAATTAAATTTGTGTACTTAAACAAATCTAGATATGCATTTAGTGTAAGTGTCACAACAGGTAGCACACTCACTTTTGATACAGAAGGCTGTGGTTGTATTCCCATATTAAGTATATAGACTGTTGATACTCAGTGCAGCACTAAGGTGGTATTGCACTCCTGACTATGTCACCTTTGAATGAGACATTAAACTGAGGCCTCATCTTCCTGAGTTAGTGGTAGTTTAGGTGGATGTAAAAGAACCCATATCACCTCTTGAAAAGAGTATGGGTCCTTTATTTATATACAGAAGGAGAACTCTTATTCACAACATATTTACATATTTGCAAATATTTACAAATGTACAAATACATAGATATACAAATATATGTACATATATTCATATTTTACTTGCAGTGATACCAAATTGTCATCCTATTAGAACCCCCACTTTTTTTTCCATAACCACCATCTGAATTTATATAATATTGTTGCGAAAATCCATTTACCATTAAACATAATGTCATTCATTCTCTCATTTCATAAAATCCATATGATATAAAATAACTCTTTGTTTATTCTTTTAAGATATTCTTTAATTCTATTCTTATAATATCCATATTTAATCATATCCATGTTTATTTTATCCGTTACTTTTATATCATAGTTTTCCCCATAACTTTTTTACTCTTTTACATTTCCAAAACATATGTTCAATGGTGTCTTCTTTATTATTTCATTCTTATACCCTTTTTTCTTTCTTTTTCTATAACATAAATTTTAATTTTCTAAAAAAAATTTTTTTTCTTGGCAACATTTTATGTACTTTTTTCTATTTTACTCTTTTTTACCACACCCCAAAATTTATCACACTTATATTTACACAATGTTGTAATCTCTCATCTTTTTTATTCATCCACTTTAACAGTTTGTGCAAATTTAATTAAGCAGCATATACTACTGGGTTAATTAACCTTAAAACTCTTCCTCTTTATTTACATAAAAAAAACTCATTGTTTTATAGGGTTAAATCAAGAACCCTATATAAAAGAAAAGAATATCTGCAATAATTAATTTTCAAATATTGTTGATAACATAGATACACTTGCTAAGTGTGCTATTTTTCCCATCAGTACAGAATTCAACAAATAAACCTTTTTTGAATGATAATTTATATATTCTCCAGAAAAGAGTTTGTGTTACTTCTTCTACTGTCTTTTACCATTGAATTTGACTTAAATCGTTATTCCCAAATTTAATACCACACATAAATGTTGTTCATTGTAAACTATATACCTCCTATATTTACTATATCACCTAAAGCATTAATTGTCTCTTTATTTCAAGCCACCCTATCACCTCTAGACACTTATCTGTGGAAATGATTACTTCTTTTATCCACATTTTATTGTTTTGTAATTATTATAATGTCATTTGCCTATATTAACAGGGCTGTAATTCTTAACACTTCAGGTGTTATATACCCCACCCCCTTCATTTTTACTAATCTACTTTTTCACATACATCATAATCATAACTAATGCAAAGAGTATGCAACTCTTTGGGCTTCCCTGTCTTACATCAATCTTCATATGCACCTCTGGGCTTAACCATCCATTTGCAAGTATTTTACTTTGTTATTACTATATGCAGACATACATAATTTCCAAACATTCTCACTTGTATTATATTGTCTCATTATTGCCCATAAGATTTCATGCCCAGTTGTATTAAATACGCTATTAAGGTCTCCTATCATGATTTTTGTTTCTTCTTTTCAGTTCATAATATCATCCACAATTTCTCTATCATTAATAATTCTTGACATATAATATCTTCCATAATATGTTTTATTTTAACTTCAAATCTCTTTTGTGTTACTTTCATAAAGATCTTATAATCTCATAATCATTATTATTCAACACGATCAGTTTTTTAAATTGTCTTATGTCTTCTTTCTTCCATGTGAATTTTAAGTTTTCTACTACATAATTCTTTACACATAATATCATTTAATCATTCATTCAAAATCTTTAATATATATATATATATATATATATATATATATATATATATATATATATATTTTTTTTTTTGCCACTTTCATTAATTAGTATACAGTTCATACCATATCCCACCTGGTCCCACAGTGAAAGCTATAGTTACTTGCCCTAATACTTTAAATATCTCATCTAAAGAAATCTCATTTTCCAACTCCTAATTCTCTTTTTCTGCTTTTTTATTTTCCATTTTTTTACTACCTTTTTTTCCTTTAAACATTTCTTGGACATGTTGTACTATACTCCTCCTAATCTTTTCCTTTGCTCTTTCTATTTCTCCTTTTACATTTTTTATTTCTCTCAGAACACTTACACACTCCTTTACTAATCTGCTTATGTAACTCAATACTTCTTCTGTTTTTCTTTTGTAAAATGTATATTTGCATATATAATAATACTTTTACTTTTTCTTGATTTCTTTCATATAATTCCTTTTCTTTGTCAAAGTAATTTCTATCATTATGTTCTAAATCGTTGAGTGCATCAGAATATGTTCTTTTATATTTCTCTTTCTCTACTTTTCTCACATTATCTTGCCACTACAAAAACATTTTTTATATTTTCCTTAAATATCATCCACCATTCAGACCATTTTTTATAAAATGTTCTCATAATAATGCTATATTTCCATAACTGTATTGCTAGTCTCCTCCCTTCTTCATTCAATGCTTCCTCATTTGTCCCTTTCATTCATTTGCCTATTTTTAACATATTCCTTTTTTTCTTTATTTCTAGCCATATTGCAAAATGATCAGAAAATCCTGTTTCAACTATAACTAAACCTACTGATACTATAAAATAATCTATTGCAGTTCTATACATGCCCTTTTGTAAGTCCATGAATCTTTGTCCCAATATTTTACCTTACCACATCTTATAACTTCTAACATTTTTCTTTTACCATTTATTTTCTTTTTATGCTTGTGTCATAAATCAAAATAATAGTCTTCTGTTATTATAATTCCATACTCCTTTACTACTACATAATCTAAACTCTGATGGCATAAGCTTTCCTTTTTCTTATAATTAGTATAAGCATATAACATTATAATTCTATATACTTTTTCTTTCTATTTTCCATTTACAATGGTTGACCTTCCCATTTTGCTAAAGTTGCAGCTAATGTCTTTGCTGTATTTCTACAGAGCAGAACATTTTTTGCTTCCCAAATTCCATATTATCTTTTTTCCTCCATAGTTACTCTGCTTGCAATCTGTATTTATTTGTTAAAAATTCCAGTTCTTCTAATATAATTACATGTACATCACAAGTATTACACCACTCCAAGATCCATGTTCTACTTACTATATTCTTAATGCTATTCACATTTACAGAAAGCACTCAAAAATTTTAATTTTCCATTTTCCTTAGATTCAGAGTTTCAATGATTAATTCAAAGCCTAGCCAATTTCCCTCCCAAAGGAGAAAATCATACACGGTGTCTTGTTTCTGTGAGTCAAACAACTTAACCATTATACCAATAATTTATATATATATATATATATATATATATATATATATATATATATATATAGGTCTACTTTGTTTTATTGAATCTTATTTCATGCAATTTAATTTCACCTCGACCACATCACTGAAAACACAAATAACTGAAAACTCATTTCACCAAATCTCATTTCACTGAACTGCAGTTAGTATATATGGCACTGTGTAGAGTACTGTAAGGCAGGTAAAATGTATATGCCCTTTTCCCCACTGTAGTGTAATCCTGGAGTTACTAAATATAGTTAGGGGTGGGGGAACTGTTGGGGGTGTGGAAGGCGTAACCCCCCATTTATTTTGAGTACATATTGTCTTCCAGAGAATTAGTCATTGGTGTTGTAACTATGCATGTTTATTGTTTAAAATGTATTGTTTTGAAGTTTTTGTTAAAATACAATATAAAACAAACAAGGTGGGGTGCTATGACCTTCATACCCCCCAATGTGGGGGTGTGTGTCTCCATACCCCCCTAACTATATATACTAACTCCAGGATCACACTACAGTGGGGAAAAAGGCATATAACTTTTACTTGCATTACAGTACTCTACACAGTGCCATATATACTAAGTTCAGTTCAGTGAAATGAGTTTTCAGTAATTTGAGTTTTCAGTGATGTGGTTGGGGTGAAATGAAATTCAGTGAAATGAGATTCAACGAAACAAAGTAGACCCATATATATATATATATATATATATATATATATATATATATATATATATATATATATATTCTTATTCATTCATTTCATTTCTATTTTCTTTTATTGTCCCTTTTAATTTTCTTTTTCTGTATTTTAACCTTTTACCAATAGAATTCTTTTTTACTATCTCCCAATTTCTATTTGCCTCATCACTTATTTCAGAGCCTTCTTCTATGTCCTCTTTATAATTTTTTCTCATCTAATTTTCTTTTATTTCTATATTACTTCTAAATTTTCTAATCTGTGTTTATCTTCTTCTCTTTCTTTTTTCCCTTACACTTATTTTAAATTTACACTCCATCCATAAATGTCCAATTTTGCTACATTTATAACATTTCAATTCACATTTTTGCATCATGCCCATTTTCCTATAAATATAAAATTTTCTTTTATCGCAGTTAGTTATGAAATGTCCTTCTTTTCCACAAAAAAAAACATGTTTTGGGTTGTTCCCAGTATTTTACAACACCCCTATTACTCTCCACATTTATCATGCTTGATATATGTATAATTGTTGTTCTTTCTATTTTTAATACAACATTACAATATCATCCATCCATCCTTCCATCCTTTTCCCATTTTGCATATGGTGTTGGGGTGTCACTTTAACAGCAACAATCATCTTGAGCAAAGGCAGTGTAAACCTTGTCTCAAGATGATTGTCACTGTTGAAGTGACACCCTGACCCCATGTGCAAAATAGAAATACAATACCATCCACCAGTCCATAAACCCCCTTTATCATAAACTTTTGCAATGTGCAGTACTTCTTTACATAACGTTTTCAAATGTCCTTTTACAGTCTCTCTTTCCACCTCATTTCAAAATTCCACATACATTTTCTTTTTTGTTTCCCTGTTAAACATCTTTGCTGCATAAAGATTCCATGGGTTACTGTCTTTCATTTTTCATATTCTACATGAAAATTTTCCATTGAAAAATATCTAAAATATAATGTCATAAAATTTCTGTTACTTAATAAGAAAAAATGTGCTTACCGCTTGTGCTTTTACACCCAAAGGAGCTTTTAAATTGTCCCACACTTCATACCTGTCCATTGCTTTGTTTTCTGTACCTTGAATCCTTACCAGGTCCTTCTGTTTTTTTTTTTTATTTTCATATACCTTTTCTTTTCTGCTACCCCCCCCCCCCCCTTTGCCTTCTTTTACTTTCTCTGTATATGTTTTATTTTCCATCTCACCACTATTCTTCCAGGTTGTCTCTGCATCCTCCTTTTGTATTTTGTCCATAATATTCCCACTGGAAACATCTCTTTAATTTTCTGGCTCACTCTGCATCATCATTTCTTTAAGTAAATCATCCCTAAACTCTCCTGTTTGGAGGGTTATAAATATACATCCATCCTCTGCTGACTCATCTCCATCAAATAGATTTCTTTGAAATATCGCCTCAGAATCCTGCATGCATTCTCCAGTCTTGATATTGGCTTTCTCCGCCATTTCTCTCACTATTCCATTATTTCCTTCTCTCTAAATCTGTCTTACTGTTTCTCCAGACCACCTCTGTGCCTTGAACAGAAATAGGAAATGAGGAAATATTTATGCAAAATAGGTCCAATTTGCAACAATGGTGAGAAAGGGAAGTTTCCTAATAACTTGGTTAAATTTTCCCTAGTAGTATAAATATCTACTCAGGTCTCCCTTGAAAAGGGGCTGCTAGCCTAGTGGTACAAACATGGTCACAAAAGATAAATTAAAAGAAGATCCATCTTTGTTAACCATTTTGATTGATCCTGCTTGCAACTACAGGCATACTTCTCAACTGTCCCTGATTTTCAGGGACATCCCTGATTTGACTCAAATTTTAACTCTGTCCCTCTTAATCCCTCCTAAAACTAGTGACTTTTGGAGGAAAGGTGGTGAATTACACTTAATGAATAATGACAATAATTAAGAGTTACAAACTTCGTTTACTTCAGAAAAAGTGTATTAATTCATATGCTCTGATTCTGTCAATGTTTCAAGTTAATAGCACTAATATTTTAAAAGTGTTTCTGATTGTCCCTGATTTTTTTCTTGACTTGTCCCTGATTCTTTTGAAACGTGTCCCCAATTGGTTGAGAGGTCTGACTACAGAGCTGAAAAAGCTTTACCAGGATGACTTATTTCTGGGTGATTCCAGCTTCCCTGAGGGAAAAAGAGCACAATAAATGGATGCAACAGAACAGATGTATTTGTCACATTGCATGTGATTAATGGATTGGGGATATTTATCCAAGATGGAACTTCTTCTTACAGATCTTTCATAATAATAAGAAATTACCTTTCATACCTGATATGATCATGTCCATCTTCTATAACCACTGCAGCAGATTCCACAGTTAATCCTCCTAGATTGCTGGAATCAGAGGAGAATACCACAAATGACTGTCGCTATAAAACAAGATCCTGACATGTCAATAATATCTAGCTTATAGTGCGTCACAAATGTATTCCGAGAAAACCAGGATATGGCTCCACAAATGTCGTCAGTATAGGCCTTACTAAGAAAGGTAGTTAAAGTATTCATCATTGTAGTTGACTGTGCTCTTAACAAATCAAGATTTAGAAAGGATACAAATAACTGGGTATCCTTGCAAAAAGAGTTATTCTGTTTACATGAAATCTAAGCTGTCTGTGGAGATCCACACAGTGAAATAAATATTCACCATAATAAGAATAATTTCGAGGAAAGCCACATTGACTGATTCTTTTTTTTTTTTTTTTAATGGTGATTCTTGGCATGAATGATGGAGCTATTTCTAAGTGCTACTCTTTTATTGCAGAGTTTTAGGTAGATGGAGTTAAAAGAAAAAAGCTTGTAACTCAGATATGATTTTGCAGAAGTGATAGCAACTATAAGGAGATCTTCCAGAATTTCTAGTCCACAAAAGTACCAGACACCAATGGTGGATGAGTGAGTGCTTTAATCAGAAAATAAATGACAAACAGAGTGACAGGAACCGGCATAGAATATTTAAGACAAAAAAGGACTGTGCTGTATGAGAAGGCTCTACAGACATTAGGAAAGACAAGATAAGTGGAGTTTAACCATGAAAGAAAGGTCAACATATCAGTCAAATGGACAGTAATGGATAAATATTTGAGTCTTGCGTCAGAGATTTCAAATAAAGATAGTAGGACCAAGGGAATAGGAACAGTGAAGGAATATAAAATGTTGATTTTGTCACAGTAAGAAATTTTGGTTGAGGGCCTCTGAGAGGAGGAGATGATGGAAATCACTGTTTTCCAAAAGGCAGGCTGTCAATAAATCAGTGGAAATGAAGAAGCCTAGCCTTAAGTTAGTGATGGAAAGATCTTGGTGGACTTGCCTGATGGGTGAGATTGCAATTTCATGAAAGTCCTCAAGTAGGAATGTAGATCCCTGGCAATCAGTGCAGTTGTCCTTTTAATGCCTAGTCAAGGCAATTCATGCTGCTTTCTCTTTCTATCCATAAATGGCAGTGTGGTGTGACCATGAGTGAATTTATAACTGTCCACTCAGTTATTTTTGAAGTGAATTTCTGGGCTGATTTGTTAGCTATGAAGAAAAAGCTTATAAGACAGCAACTGATTCTTTCAAACAGAATATGTTCCTGAAGACTGGCGAGGTCAAATGTGATTCTCCCTTCATAAGGTTGAAAACAACTGTCCCATCATATAAACCTCACCTGCACATACTATTTTGAAATCACTCCAGGCAGAGTTAAAGTGTTGCTGCTTAATGCTAGGAGCCTAAGCAAAAAAAAGTCAAGCCATGCAGACCGTATTTTCCCTGTAAAATATCAATGTACGCATCATCATATGGACCTATTTCAAGACTAGTGACTGCATCAGTAGAGGTCTTCAATGCCTATCATTCTTACTGGACGATTGCATTATTTGAATGCACTAAAGGCAGAGGAGTCACTATATTTATAAAAAAATCTAAATTCCATAGTTGTTAGACAAGATAACTACCTGTCCAGCTTGCCATAAACAAAATGCCTTATCACATCAAAGGTAACTACAGGGCCCCTTCTATGTCCTCCTTTGGCCAATGGCTCCCACCTAACAAGCATAGAGTCCCTGTATTTTTAACGAAGCATCATCCTCCTTGAAGACTTCAACTATCCCTCTATAAACCAGAAGACATAAATCCTCAAACATGTAGCACAGAGATATCTGGATTTCATCAACACAAACTCTCTGGGCTAGTTGGTCTACACCCAAGCCAGGAGCAATAAAATCCTGAACTTGGTCTTTACCAATATAAGTCAGCTCTGCTCCCCACCAATTGTAACTTCTGCTGATCAAATCGTACTACAAATAAGTCACATTCACTATGAGACTGAAGCCTGAGCTTCTTCCAGTTCCTTAGTATTCACAAGCAAGGGCCAAATTACTAAACATAAGTGGTAACCTGGCTAAACTCAGAAGTCTCCACCACTTCAATGACCCCATTGTTTATGCAGAATCCTTTATTGCCAAATTCCAAACACATGTAAATAGCTGAATAAATGCAACTTTCCTCCTCAAAAAAAAAATGCAATGCCAAATTCAATAATAATCTCCTAAGGTGGAACCTTCGCATGAACAGGCTTCATAATAAAAGAAACAAAAAATACTCACACACAAAAATAAATCTAACTCTCAAGAAACCAGAAATGTTCTTGCTAAACTAAACAAGTAGCTATGGACACTGACCAAAATCAAACAAAGCTAGATATGGCTATAGCAACCCAATTGAAAGATAACCACAAGGCCTTCATTAACTATGTTAGAAATCTCAAAAACAATGCCCAACACTACACAGACTTAATATTAAATTATAAAACCTACTCAGACCCAGAGGATATAGCCAATCTACTAACAAATAACTTTAGCTCAGACTTCACCTCACTCTCTTCCTCTATTCCTCAGAGACTGCCCCTCCTATGGAACAGGCTTCCCATTCATGTGAAGCTGAGTTTCTCTCTTGCCCAGTTTAAGTGCAACCTCCACAAGTGGATGGGGAATAGGAAATTTATACCGGGCCTGGCCCCCATGTGCTTATGGACAGAGATAGCTTATAAATGCCTGGCCCTTGATGTCCTGTTTGGTTGCAGGACATAATTATTCTTTCAGGAATACTTGGCTAGGCTTAGAGAGGCCGCTGGGTTGCTAGCCTATTAACTGTCTATGAATCTATGAAACATTCATAGATCACATACCCACATCTATGCCCTCCCAAATCTTCTTAAAACAAGTCCTCAAGGGAAAATCAAAGAACAAGAACACAGCTTCTATGACACCAGATTACATACCAGGATTCCTACTGCCTAGCCTCAATGATCTGCCAAACAACCCTATAGAAATTATTCAATATCAGCCTCTGACCAGGGCATGTGCTGGATAAATAGAGGACAACAACTGTCATCCCCCTGCACAAGGGTGGGTCATAAACTGACACAGAAATTATAGACCCATAAGTCTGACAAGCCTTATCCGTAAAGCTATCGACAAGAAAAGAAATCTGAAAATGCTGAGTCTATGTCCTTAATATTTATTAACATAAATTAAGCACTTTAGTCTGTACAACTGTTCAGACTTCTTTAGTATACAAATTCCTAAAAACAAGAGATGTATATACTCTTACCAAAAGTCACACAATTAACAATTGACAAATTAATTACTAGTATTCTGTTTCCTTTTAATTACTCAGGAAATTGACATTTCATTTAACTGTGGGCATCTCTCAGCCTCATAATAAACTTTCCAATAGAATTCTCCTTGTACTAATAAATTATTCCAATCACCTTCTCTTTCTGTGTGTGGCACCTCTTCCAAGATAAAAAAATATATAAATATATTAAAATATTTACTTGGAATTCTATGTTTTGCTAACACATTATTAATGTCCTTTCCATTTATAGCATGTGAATATTGATGGATTTCTCAAGTAATGGCTTTCTTCTGTCTTAACAATATAAAAAATTTGCCAAGAAACATAATTATCTATAGACAGATAGAGATATATAGATAGATAGATAGATAGATAGATAGATAGATAGATAGATAGATAGATAGATAGATAGATAGATAGATAGACAGAGAGACAGATAAATAGATATATAGATAGATAGATAGATAGATAGATAGATAGATAGATAGATAGATAGATAGATAGATAGATAACTAGCCTTATAGTATTACATTTGTAATGGCTGCCAAATTCATGCATCTTATCTTTCTCAGGTAAGAAAACTGACTCACTAATATTAACATGTTTACACTGTTTACATGCCACTGATGTAAACTTACCTTCCACATTATTCAATTTATTATTCATTTTAACATAATTAAATGTATACTTCATAACAAAACTATACTTATAAGTAAAGTTTGGTCTGTTCCATTCCATAATAGCCAGTCCACCTGACAATATGAGAGCCTCCCAGTGTTCACAGATTAGCTTTTGAATATTTATATTCTCTTGGGAGAAATGCAGGCTCATAGCCTTATTATATATTTCTGTTCTTAGTATTTCTTATCCAAATATTAATGATTTAACCAAAATCAGAGGAAAATGTGTATCCCTTTTATTACAGACGTCCTCCATAATTTTATCCACAAATCAGCTGGATAAGATCTGTACAAAAACACATCTCTTAGTTTTACTGCTTCTTTTTTGAACATCTCTGCATTAGTTGGCATTCTAGATACTCCAGTGAACTGGACCTTAACCACATTTCTCAGATTGAGTGTTTATTTTTAAAATGACTGAATCCCTACAGAAGCTATTCAACATCAGGCTCAAAACAGGCTTCTTACTGGATGAATGAAGGGCAGCAAAAGTGACTCCTATGCACAAAGGTGGGCTTCAAAAGACCAGGGTAATTATACTCCCAAAAGCCTGATCAGTCCCAACCATACAGCTATGGAAAGAAGCATTACAGACTTAATAAACAAGAATATAGGTAACCTAGAAACTCTTTACCCAAGCCACTTTGGATTTTTCAAGGGCAATATGTAAGAAGACAGTGAGACCATCAAAGTGGGCTTTGCAAAACAGAAGGACTGGTTTAAAAAGAAATTAGTGAAAATTCAATACAGAGAAGTGAAACAATGTTACTGCATTGAAGCAGCCTGCAGAATGATTCCAGTTCTAACTAAACAGCAGCATAGCTAAAAATGTAGGAAGCGGATATTGACATTACACAAGGTAAAGTTAAGTAAGCTGTACAATAACATAAAAAAGAGGCTCTTAAGAATACAAGCATGCCTAGGGTATGTCATCTGAATAGAAAACGTAAAGTAAGAATCAATTAATGTACAGCATAGCTAATACCTCACAAGCAGCATTATGTACAGTTCTAGAGACCTCATTTTTGTTTGAACTTGGAAAGAAGAGATGCACTACACAGGAAGGCAGCACGAATGGTGTTCACCCTTTTCTAAATCCATATAAAAAAGCTTACTGGAGCTTAATATGTACAGTCTTGAGAAAAGGACTCACTATGTCAGGAACTTTTACACAATGGAAAGGAATATTCTGTGTATTCTTAGAAAAAAATAAAATGTAGAATAATAGGCAACCAAGGGAACAAAGTCTGCAGCTACAAGTCAGGCTGTTTAAGTAAAATATGATGAATTGTTTTTATGTAAAGGGTGACAGGTGACAAGAAAGAATGCCCTTCCTGAAGAAGTGACAGTATCAAAAGTAATGACAAAACTCCAGAATGCCAAGGACAGACATATGGCAATCCTTGTAATGGAGGAATTAAAAATAAACCAGCTGTTTCATAAGTAGAAGCCTCACCTTATGCAAGAGGAACTGGAAATTTGCAGACAGGTGCTCCAAGACATTTGTATATGACATCAAAATCTGTACTTCCGTGTTACAAAAGGCTTCAGATGGTAGGTACAAAATATGTTTTTAAATACATTTAGATATGTAATACCTATCATGAGTGGAATACAGTTTTATCATCATCATGAACAACTCAAATTTTCCAGTTTTACATCGTTCAGGATGTTTTGTCAGCTGTAGCTGCCTCTCTCAACTCTGTGCTACTCTGCTACCTCCTGTGGCAATCATGTTCAGTTGTCAGAGGACTTCTCTTATGCAATTCACTCATGGTGCAGCTGCACATCCTTATCTCTTCTAGCTTTCTTCCTGTCTGTCCAAAAGCTGTTTGACAAATCATCTTCTGCTTTTCCAACATGTGACCAAACAATAATACTTTGGGCTCCCTGACCTTCTCTGTAATTGGGGCTATATTGGCTTCATCTCTGAAGTCTACATTTCTTTGCCTCGTAATATGCAGCCTACTATGTGATTCTAGCACTTTATGTACCTTACCTCGGGCTTCCTGAGCTGCTCTGCCTTCCTTCACAGGTGTTGGTGTCACACAAGATAGTTTGTTATACCATTGCTTTTCATATTTAATTGGCATTCCATTATACACTACTCTTTAACAGTTTGTGTCAGTTAAATGTAGCACCAATGATTTCAGCTTTGGCCTCCTAATTCAGATGTCCCTTCTCTTCAAATAAACCTCTCAAAAACTCGATGCGCTGTTTTCAGTTCTATCTCAATTTTCAGCTTCTTCTGATTTCTGTCATTTGCTGCCACAACCGCTGCCTTCTTTCATCTCATATGACTTCAGTTTTACATTCCAGTCCTGATAATTTTCAGAAAGTCTTATAGACACTCTGCTTGTAATGCCAATCATCTGTATATATATATATATATATATATATATATATATATATATATGGAAGCTCTGTTAATTTGTACCCTTCTGAGTATTTGCTGATATCCGTCACTAGTATGAACAGGAAATGCTTAAAGCTAAACACTGATGCACATCTTTTCTAACTAGTAACCCCTCTATGAGTCTGTTCATACTTATGTCATTGCATCCTTGTGTTTATAGCATGCACAAATTCTACCAATGTTTGCAGCACTTTCTGTCATCACAGGATCAGTGAAAACAGCTTTGTTTGAACCTTGTCACTCACTTTGTCCAAGCTTCAGGAAATCCCAGTTGGATTCCTTCCTATACTCAGCTTTTTTCCACTATCTGTCTCAATGAAAGCATCAGGTTAGTTGTACTGCATTCTGATCTGAATTCAGACTGTATATATCCTATCTTTCCTTCTGGTGTTGTGTATTGTTTATGAGTCACCCTCTCAAGTAATACCATGCAGAGGAGTGCAATATCTCAGCACTGACCACACTTGTAAATACCCCTTTTGTTCTGGTACACTGTTACAAGAATGCTTATTCTCCAGTCTTATGGAATAATACCCAACCCCACCCCAACTATACTACAAATGAGTGCTGTCAGGAGCCCTTTCTCCCTTAGTACATCCAGCATCTTGGTCCCCTTTGCTGTGATTTTATCTGAACATGAGACTTTCTTTTATTTAATTTTTCTTGGTACACTTCTTACTTCTTCAAGAGTTGGCTCTTCTTCTTCCATTGTAGGCTGCCCATGCATTAGTACAAATTGTGTGTTTGTTTTTTCTTCTTTTAGAAGCTCTATTAAGTGTTCATTGTAGTTGTCTTTGATGTCCTCTGGATGGTTGAGCAGATTGCCCCTAACATCCTTTATGAAAAACATGTGCTGGATATTTTTTTTTGTCTTCATGTCATTGTCTGGCAACCTGATACTATTCCTTTGTGACATGCTGAGATACATTCCAGAAAATGTCAAAGGTTCTCTGTTGCCCTGTTCTTTGACATTGTGGCTGTTCACTTAGGCTGTTTGGTAGCCAGCCAGTACTCCTTCTTAACCTGATCCATCTTTTCCATCTCCAATGTTTACCTTGCACTGATTTCTTTAGGTAACTTAACTGACTTGTGCATTCTACCACCAGCTTCCCTTATGTCCTTTATTTCCACATCTGGCTCAACCACAGATCTGTCCTATCGCCTCTGCACATGCTGTTTTGCCTTACTACCATTTTTCTTATAGAGCACCCATTTTCTCTTGCTCAGCAGTAACAGCTATGAATATTTTTCATGATCTCTTGTGTTTTCTCTCCAGCCACCTTCAAAGTTTTCACATTAATTTATGTTTATCACTGAGCCTTCACAGACAAATGCTTGCCGCTGATTGTGATGATCAGTGGTTTATGCTGGCAGCTGACTATTCTACTAAAAATTACTTTTTAATCTCTGATTCAATCTCCAGTATAATTTCCTTATTAAAAATAAGTATGCTCGAGTTGTATGCTGGATACTCACATATGTCATCATTTGACTGTCTCTTCAGAAGTCACATGCTGGCAATCATTAAACTGTCTATCAGAATCCCGGAATGGCCCTTCCTCCATTATTCCTGTTGCCCAGCCATTTGTCCAATACAGTCCTCATACCCTGTTCTGTCTCTTCCAGTATGACCATTCTG